>NC_139583.1:26730392-26840392 GCF_946808225.1 Silurus aristotelis
AACAATCACATACATAGACCCACTTTCTAACACACATACCACACTCACACACACACACACACACACACACACACACACACACACACACACACACACACACACACACACACACACACGACCCCCTCTACACTCCTGTCAGACCTGTGACCTTGAGTCTGTGCTGTAGGTATGTTCTAAAATGCAAAGCTGCTGGGAAAAAAAAGAACGGGGCATTTCCTTCCACACACGCCATCAGGAACACACACACGCGCGCGCGCGCACACACACACACACTACTGCTGTTAATCATACTATTTAAGCAAGAGAATGTGAATAGGGATTGACAGAATAATCAATAATCACACAAAAATTCAATGCAAAAATTAATTTCACCACCCATTAGAGATTTCTAAAAGATAAAAAGATTTTTGTCATACATATTTCATTACTAATACAATAAGTGCAGAAAATATTCAGACCACTCCAATGTTTGAATTGGACTTTGAGCCAGGACACTCAGAGACATTCGGAAACGTGTCCCAGAGTCATTAAGGTATGATTATGGCTTTGTGCTCGAGTTTGTCTTTTCCTGAAGCTCACTCTGACGCTCATTCATTGAGATACGAGGTGGTATCAAAAAGTTTCGGGACTAGTTTTGTAGCACGGCAACAGAGGGCAGCACAAGGCTGCACGCACAATCACAGGGAGCACCAACCTTCATAAGTCAGTGTGCCAAAAGAGAAGCTGTGTAACTGGTGCTATTCTAACAACATTTGTTACCACATCTGCGATTTCATTATGGACAGCAAGTTAGGACAGAAAACAAACGTGAAATCTTGTGTGAAACTGGGAAAATCTGCATACGGCGAAGCTGCAATGAGTTGTTCGAGGTGTTTTAAGTGGCATGTGCGCTTCCTGGCTTGTATTTTGGTCTGAAATTCTGAAAGTCTGGTCTGAGGTGGGTGCCTTTTCAAATCTAGCTCAATCCAATGAATTAGTCACAGCTGGACTCCTATTAAGTCCAAAAAGCATCTCAGAGCAAACAGGATTCACCTGAGCTCCATTAGCTTTGCTTTATATTACAGATTTTTCAATATAATACTTTTTATCTCTTGAAATATCTCTTGGAAAACTTCTTGAAAATACTTAACTTTATATAAAACCACAACAACAACAACAACAAAAACAACAATAACAATGACAACGACAACTAAAAGTTTTGCTTTCTGAGGTTAAGGCCAGGGTTTTGGTGTAGCATAGCAGTAATTACCTGCATCAATAATTACGCCACTGGAAGGTCCTTGGAAGGATAATAAGACAAATGTGTGTGTGTGTGTGTGTGTGTGTGTGTGTGTGTGTGTGTGTGTGTGTGTGTGTGTGTGAGTGTGTGTGAGATTAGCTACCTTCACACTCATGGTCATGGCAGCATTATAGTAAGCCCAGTGACAGGTCACGTAGCGCAACGGTTTAGCTCATCTCACTCTGACAAAGTAACACAGATAGTGACCGAGCATGCAGTTTTAATAAAAGGAAGCTTGCAGAGAGAGAGAGAGAGAGAGAGAGAGAGAGAGAGAGAGAGAGAGAGAGAGAGAGAGAGAGAGAGAGAGATGCTGAATGATGTATAACCTTATCATTCACACAAGACAACAAGGTGTACAGTAAAGTAAATCTCACAAGATTATGCAGGTACGAGATACTATTCATGATAGTAAGTATTAAAAACAGCAACCAATGTGCCCATGCTCATCAATTCCTTCAGCTCTATTTTTGTCACCACTCAACCAGATTGCATCGGTACACTCAGGCTTGTCCGCAAATGAACACTCACCCGCCACTTTAATAGGACACCTGCTTATTCATGCAGTTATCCAGGCAGCCAATTACGTGGCAACAGAGCAATGTGTCGAATCACACACAAGTTCATTTTCGCATAAAAAAATCTGAACAGAAAAAAACCTATAGATTTCAGAAACTGTTGGGAAGTTTCCACACACAACAGTCTCTAGGGTTTGCATGGAAATGGTGTGGAAAGATAAAAAAAAGTGAGGGGTTGTTGTTGTGTACGCAGGAAAAACTTCTGAGATGAACGGCCAGATTGGTTTGTGTTGACAAGAAGGCTACAATAACAACTATATACACCCGTGATGAGCGGGAAAGCATCTCAGAACATACAATAACCAGTTATTTAAAGACAAGAATTGGAGATGGAGATGGAGGGTCTGGCGATGCCTGCCGATGGCTGGCGATGGCATCGATCATAGAACAGTTTGAACGATACACAAACTGCATGGGGTCCATTGAGTATGGTTGCTGGGTCTTGATGTGAGACGGTCGCCATGGTTCAAAACAATTGCAGACGTTCCAGGGTTGCCAACTCCTAGTTCCACCCTGTATAGCTATAGTTTCATTAATTATCCATGGAAATGACACACCAAATGTTTCAGAATAGTTATTATATGCAGTCATTTATTTATACCAACTCAGTATTCTTTGTCATCTACTGAGTTTTGGGATTCTAATTTGTAAAGGTTTTTGATTTAGATTTTTTTTTCTATTGCATTCACACAATTATGAGTATGTTTGCAGCACTGCATGCCCTGAAGCCAAAATTGTTTCATTCGGCTTATATAATTAACTAAACCCAATAGCAAACTTTTAAAATGTGAAACTTTCAAAACATTCAAAAAAGTACCTATTTTGCACTGATTCAGACTAATACATGATACGTGTGAAAAAGCTTTTTAGTTAAAAATCAATACATTCAGGAGGCAGTAAAAATCAGTTGGCATTCACAGAAAAGATTTTTATTATTGGCTGGATTTCATTTGGTGGATAGAATACAGTATTGGGTATTGGGTACTCAGAGTACTTCAAGTTATACTTATAGTACATTTACCTTCAGTAGCTCTAGATCCTTGCTGAAGTCCTGACGAACATTGTTGTTATTTAGCAAAGGATTGTGGTTTACAAAGAGCATCAGGGTTTGGTGTCATTCACTAGTAACATAATAGTTACGCACACCCAAACAAACACACACACACATATGTCATGTCATGTCATGAGAAGTAACCAGACAATAACCGTCATATTCTGTAATATTATGTTGCCCTTATCGTCCCTACCACTTCTACAAAGAATTTCCGTTTAAACAGTCGGATTTCGTGGCAACGCAAGAAACCGGATGTTCCCATAGCAACCAGGTTGTGCGGTACAGACGCGAGATTTGCATACATTTGCATGCAAATTGGCCAGCTGGTACCTTGTCGTGATGACAACAGCACACAGCTCCCAGCATTCTCCAGGAGAAGTGGTACAAAAGAGAGGTCAGCCAGGAGTCATTGATTGGAGCCACTCTCCTAAACAAACGCACGTATACACACACACACACACACACACGCACACACACACACACACACACACACACACACACACACACACACACACACACACACACACACACACACACACACACACACCTTAAAATGACATGTAGACAAGTTTATAAATGAGCAAAAAGCAGCTTTCACTCAATCAGAAATGAGAAAATGGAACAGAAAAAACCTCTGCAAAATATTCAGCAATTTTATTTTATTTGTATCATATACATGTATAATGTCTGTTTCTTTATTTTCGTATTTTTAGTTCACTGGTTTATTTAAAGCTTTTCTCTCAAATTGGTGTCATGTGATTCTGCATTTTGGTGTCATGTGATCAGGCAAACTGAATGTAATGTCATCTGAATAACTGAATAGCTCATTAGATATACAGCTACAGATAATCAGAAGACAAAGAAGAAGAAAAAGAAGAAGGAGGAGGAAGAAGAAGGAGGAAGAAATCTGTCTCAGCAAATCTAAAAAAGTCTATATTGTGGTTGAACACTGCTCCCTAGAGGAAGTTTTTTTTAATAAAAAAATAATAAAATAAATAATCAGTATAATTTAACAGTAGTCCAAATAACTGAGGTATACAATATATAACATTCATATTCAGCCTGCAGAAATCATAAATATTAATTTTATTATCAGTGCTTCAATTTTTAGAAATAGGACGAATTTTCCATTCACCTACATGTAGATTTTAAACTAACATTTTTTGGGTTATATAAATAGATGATCATTTCATCTTATCACCATAAATATTCACATATAATTGGCTGAAGAGGCCAAAAAAAATAGAAAGTATGAATATTATAGAATATCAATAAATATTTCAGAATCTTAAAGAAATCTAATTATTTAAACAACAACAACAATGGCCAATAATAATAATAATAATAACAATAATAATAATAATAATAATAATTATTATTATTATTATTATTATTATTATTATTATTATTATTATTATTATTAATATGATCATCCTTTCTCATCCAAGGCTGCTGCATGTCAACATAATTTATTAAATAAAATACATACAAATACATTTAAAAATGTTTTAAGTTCAATAAATATCCAAATTTTTGGAGAAAATGTGTAAATTATTAATGAGGCCAAAATGCTGTTCAGTGTGGAAAACAGGATGATTGAAGACGCGATCATCATCACACAATACAGAATTGGTAAATATAAACCGTGTACTGTATACTACGTATAAAATAATAAGTCCAGTCGGTGACTCTGTCTTCTTTAAATGCTATTTAGAAGAAAAAATGGTGTTACAACAACATGCATTTGAGGGGTCATTCTAATAAACTTCACAAATAAGTTCATTTACATTTACAGTATTTGGCAGATGCCCTTATACAGAGCAGCTTACAGTTATTTTACTTATGATAATGGATGGACCAGATTCTGCATTAACTGGTTTTAAGTGAATATCTGAAGGCCCAATTTATTGTTTGCTTTTAAACTGATGGATTAATCTAATCACAGTCCAAATAGAAACAGACAGGAAGAGGGAATCTTTTTTTCCCCTATTTATTCCTCAGCTGTCTTATTCAGATACTCTACAATACCTCATTACACAGTAATAAATGTCTGATTCACTATCAGGCTATTGAAGAGCTTCTTTATTAAATTTTAACATCAAGTAAACACTTGCATACGATATAAATGATGCTGACAGGCCGGAAGATTATCGTATTTGGTATAAGAACATTTAGAACTGACTGCAGGAACACTATTCCCTACTGTTTGAGGTAAAAAAAAATCAGATTAAACTCTTTATGTATTCATTTCACTGTAGCACTAAGTAAGTTAGTAACAGGGCTGTGTACAGGTATCCATTAATTCCATTAATTAAAAATCTCACCAAGTCTTCCCAAATTGTATGATGTTCGCAACACTGTCCTGCTCACTGTCAGGTTCACTGTCCTGATCACTGTCCCGCTCACTGTCCTGCTCACTTTCCTGCTTACTGTCCTGCTCACTGTCCTGCTCACTGTCAGGTTTACTTTCCTGATCACTGTCCTGCTCACTGTCCAGTTCACTGTCCTGCTCACTGTCCAGTTCACTGTCCTGCTCACTTTCCTGCTTACTATCCTGATCACTGTCCTGATCACTGTCCAGTTCACTGTCCTGCTCACTTTCCTGCTTACTATCCTGATCACTGTCCTGATCACTGTCCAGTTCACTGTCCTGCTCACTTTCCTGCTTACTATCCTGATCACTGTCCTGATCACTGTCCAGTTCACTGTCCTGCTCACTATCCTGCTCACTGTCTAGTTCACTGTCCTGCTCACTGTACTGCTCACTGTCCTGCTCACTGTACTGCTCACTGTCAGGTTCACTGTCCTGCTTACTGTCCACTTCACTGTCCTGTTTACTGTCCGATTCACTGTCCTGCGTACTGTCCGGTTCACTGTCCTGCTCACTGTCCTGCTCACTGTCCGGTTCACTGTCCTGCTCACTGTCCAGTTCACTGTCCGGTTCACTGTCCTGCTCACTGTCTAGTTCACTGTCCTGCTCACTGTTTGGTTCACTATCCTGCTCACTGTCCAGTTCACTGTCTGATTTACTGTCCTGCGTACTGTCTGGTTCACTGTCCTGCTCACTGTCCTGCTCACTGTCCTGCTCCCTGTCCGGTTCACTATCATGCTCACTGTCCTGCTCACTGTCCTGCTCCCTGTCCGGTTCACTGTCCTGCTCACAGTTCTGCTTTTTATTTGCTTTATTCTGCTTTATCTGCTAGTTATTGTTCACTTTAAGGCTAGTTCTATCTGGGTAGACTGGATCTAATTAGTTAAGTTGGTTCTAAGGTTGCAGGTTTTGTGTTTTTGATGATCCTTTTAGTCATGTTAATGTTAGGTCTAGCCTAAAACTGCATATACCAGCTGGATGTATCTGGTCAGGCTAGTTAAAGTACATCATGCTGGTCAATTTAGATGTTTTTGAGGGGTTGGTTTTGGGGGTCACGGCTGATTGTATCTGATTAGGCAGGTTCTGTATCTGGTCAGACTAGTTATAATGGGTAAATTCTGCCAGTTTAGATGGTTTGGGGGATTTTTCAGGCCATGACTATCTGGGTAGGCAGGTTGTAACTGTTAAAGGTGTTTCTAACACAACATTTTTGGTTTTATAGGTGGCACTAATTCTTACCTTTTTGGTTAGTTCTAGTTTGTTGAGTAGGTCTTTTGGTCAGGTTGATTATAGCTGGTTATGCTGGTTCAAGCAGGTCTGCTGGTTGTATCTAGCTGGGCAAGTTATAATAAATATTTATGTTTAGTTTTGAAGGCTTTAATTTGTGTTTTTATTTATTCATTCATTTTCAGGATGACTCTTCTCACAAATGGCATTGCAGGCCAAATCAAAGGGTCACCACAGGCTCACTTTGGCCCCTGGGCCCCAGTTTGGGCATATCTGCACTGTAGATTTAGCAGGTCAGGCAAAGATTCGGGTCATGTTTAATGGTTTTAGTGGGTTTATTAAAGCTTAGACATCTGTTTTCACAATTTTGTGTGTAAATTCAGTGTTATTTCACTGCAAAACGAGCTTCTCATGGTAATCGCGGCTGCAAACAAAACCAGAAGCAATAATACTTGAGTTTGGCGCCCTCTTGTGGTCTTATTTATAAATGTCAAATCCTCCATATAGGGACTGGGAAACGCCTCTATGGGAGTGTGAGTAGGAGTGTGTGTGTGTGTATTGTGAAATATTCGCCATCATGGTGGTCAGGTGGGGAATTTGCAGCGCTGGGAAAATCAGCCATGACTTCACAGTGGCGTTGAAGACTCTTGCTCCTGAAGACCACCAGGTAGTGCAGATGCATACACACTTTCTTCATGTATTTTTATCCTGTTTGGTTTCACTCTGAAAACGAAACCGAAGTGCATTAAAAGAATGGACAGATTACATTAGATCAGACAGAGCTGTCCTGAACTTCTGCATGGCTCAAGAATAAGCTTCATGAACTTCAGCTTCAACACTCGAGTTTTATCAAAACTATTAGATCATTGAAACACACTGAATAAGGATCAGACCACTAGGGGGCGTGATGTTACAGACCAATACCCTAAAAAACACCAGCCCATAAGATTATGTGCTTTTAGGACATCATGTTCCACATTTAGTCTCTATGTGATCTTATAATATCCTTCACTTTTCTGGAAAGATGTTCCACTACATTTTGGAGTTTACTTCTGCAGATTTGTGCTAACATTTATCCCAAAGGAATTACGCAGGGTTCAGTGTCAGTTGTATAGCAGGAGATCTTCCACTCTTGAATGAATCGTTCATTTTAAACGAGTCTTTAATTTGACTCAGACGAACGAATGATTCGTTCATTTTAAACGAATCTTTAATTTGACTCAGACGAACGAGTGATTTGTTCATTTTAAAGAGTCGTTAATTTGACTCAGACGAACGAGTGGTTTGTTCATTTTAAACGAGTCTTTAATTTGACTCAGAAGAACGAGTGATTTGTTCATTTTAAACGAGTCTTCAATTCGACTCAGAAGAACGAGTGATTCGTTCATTTTAAACGAGTCTTAAATTTGACTCAGAAAAACGAGTGATTCGTTCATTTTAAACGAGTCTTTTAAATTGACTCAGAAGAACGAGTGTTTTGTTCATTTTCTACCGGACGCGCATGAACAAAACATCGAAAAATCTTCGTAGTTTATATACAGGAAACATAATTGAGTAGTTTAACTCCTGACTCTTATAGTCCGAGTCGTTTGTTCTTTAATCACGTGACTCCCTTAAACGCTATGCAGTGCATTACACAGGAGCCGAACTACATGACTCAACAAAAGATTCGTTTATGTAGATGAACTAGATTCAAAGAACCGAGTCACTAAAATCCGATCTTCACTGCTTCCTAACATTGCTGGAATTTGTGAAGAAATAATTTCACTGTGCTGTAATGTTTTTTATTATTAAATACAAATATATAATAAAGGACATAGCAGGTATACGCTGTAGTTCCAAAGGTTTGTGGACACTTGACCATAAGATTGATGTTTTTTGAGCAACGTGTTCAACATTTAATCCCAATTTGCTTATCCCTCATTTAGACATAAGGGTGTTGGTAAAATCAGGTACTGATGTAGGTGAGGAGGCCTGGGGGTGCAATCAGCGTGAAAAATTCATCCCAAAGGTGTTCAGTAGGGTTGGAGATCTTCCACTCCAACCCATGAAAGCGATATCTTCATGGAGCTGGCAATATTATCAGTAAATCAATATTCTCACAGGCTAAAGTTCATGTATATTTTGCAGATTAGTTGCAGAGTTGAAAATAGCCAAAACCAGCTCATTGTATTTATATGTTAATTAGCATATTCGTTGTTAAAATTTGCATAATTGTTTTAAAGAAATGAGGCAAAATTATAGAATGTTGCTATATTGTGATGGTCTTTTATTATCTATAGATGTTTTATATAGTAGGGGAAATAATGCTTTTTACATACTGACTGACAGAAACTTGAACTTTTGCTAGAATATAAACGTCGACTCAAAATAAGGCGCATAGACCTTAAATCATGAATATGCTCTAAAAAATGTCACCGTTTCATAGACCAAAACATTAAACAGAACCATTTGATTTGATAAAAGAGTCGGACTTTGCCAATCTCACTATTATAAGGACATGGTTTTGAGGAACAAGATCATCTTTCATCCTTTTTTTACGTTCTTGAGGCACTAATGCAATCTGGTTCTGCAGAAATGTCAAGTTATTACACGTTTCCTGTTCTCGTGGACGTATTAAAGTCTATAACGTCGTTTCAGGTGTTCGCCGTGGCGGCACGGAGCTCAAAGCGAGCGGAAGAGTTTGCACAGAAACACCGCATCCCCAACGTGTACAGCAGCTACGAGGAGCTCGCTAAAGATCCCGAGATAGGTACGGAGACGTTCGCACGTTTTCTATGCACACGAACAGAGTAGTAGTACGAGTGGAATAAAAATCACTTTATTGTAGATGTGGTATACGTGGGCACCATCCATCCTCATCATCACCCAGTAAGCATCATGTTCCTCAACGCTAAGAAGAACGTCCTGTGCGAGAAACCTCTAGCTATGAACCTGAGAGAGGTGAAGGAACTGCAGGCTGCTGCAAAGACCAATGACGTCTTCTTGATGGAAGTAAGAAGTGTGGGGTTTTTTTTGTGTAACATTTGATGAGGTTTTTCACTTCAAGACATCCTGGGTGGATAAAAATTTTTTTTTTACTGAAATTTTCTCCTCTTACGTCCTCTCCAGGCTGTGTGGACACGCTTCTTTCCCGCCTCGTTGGAGATCTCCAGGTTGTTGGAGCAAAAAGCTGTCGGGGAGGTGAAGCTGGTGAGAGTAGATTTCGGGGCGTTTTTAAAGAACGTCCCTCGCTCTGTGGAAAAGGAGCTGGGAGGAGGGGCTCTGCTCGATATCGGGATCTACTGTTTGCAGTTTGCCCTCATGGTGTACAACGGGGAGAAGCCTGAAAGCATCCAGGCGACCGGGGTTTTTCTGGACACAGGTAGTAGCAAGGTGTTCTAATCAACATGCTACGTGCATTTGGAAAACTCCAGCTGATAACTGATTTATTAAATAGCCTCTAAATTAGGGGTGTAACGTTAAACGTGTACCGATCCATCCTTTTGCGGAAAATCTAAGTTTCCACATGAATGTAATTTTTTAAATATATATTATTGTTAAACTTTATACACAACAATGCGAGGGATATATATAATTTAAAAAAAAAGGTACTAGCGTTAGCGCAGTGTCACTGTGGCTACTCACTCTGTACTGGAAATACGATATGTAGGGTTGTAAAACTAAGATTTTGCTTTGCACATGCACCAATTCGCTGCCACTTTTATTTTTACGACACTAGTGATATGGATTATTTAGCGTTTTATGTCCAGCTTCAAGACTTTCTATTAAAAGGAGAAAATCCTGACAACTCTCCATATTAAGGGAGTGAAAAAACACATTCCTTCCATCTTTATATACACACACACACACATCTGTATTAACCAAATAAGGTCTAACAAATTAAAACTATTTAATTAAATCTTTTCTATTTATTTAATATATTTTAATCAATAGATTAGTGCAATTTTTTAGAGCAATTACTTAATCGAATCAATATAATAATAAGTGTATTGTATTCATTTTATTCTAGTTTATCTTTATATTTCTATTTATAATTTTATTATAAAAATAATATTTAAACAGACATTTTTTTTTATGGTTTTAAAAAAAGTAAAAAAAAAAAAAAAAAAACCTGTTGCAAATGCTAATAATAATAAAAAACGTCTCTAGGTTACGAACGTAACCCTAGTTCCCCGAGGGAACGCTGCATCGAAACTCTATGGGAACGCCCCTGCGATGTCCATGCTCTGAACCACATGTGAAATCTAGCCAATAGGCAAGCCGTGACGTCATAGACAGGCGACGTCGCGTAAACCAGGAAGCTACAAGATGGCTGTGTGGTGGTAGCGACATTAGCTTCTGCAAAGAGAGAAGGGAAGCGCCGCAGGGATGCAGGGAGTGTGGCACGGAGACGCAGCGTCTCGTTCCCTTGGGAACTAGGGTTACGTTCGTAACCTAGAGATGTTCCCCTTCAGGAACTCGAGCTGCGTCAAAACGCTATGGGAATGAGTGTCCAATCACGCCACACCGACCAGACCCTGCCGAGAGAGTGAGGGCTTTGGCACCAGCACCTCAGCTCTGAGGTCAAGGCCATATAACCTGGCCAAGGTCAGCGGGGTGGGCCAACCTGCAGCGTCACAGATGTCCCGGAGTGACACTCCAACGGACCCGGCCGTAGAGGCTGCCACACTCCGGTGGAGTGAGCCCTAACCCCGATCGGAGCGGGGACCAGGACTTGCATCTGAAAGGATGGCATCCGCTATTCACCTGCTTAACGTCCACCCATCGGCCAGGAGACCCGCCCTCGTAAGGCCACAGCAGAAGAACAGCTGCACCGACCGCCTCCAAGGACTCGTCCTGTGAAGATAAGCACCCAGTGCTCGCACTGGACACAGCCGGGCCTTGTAACCCCTGGTCGGGGGCTATAAACAGAGGAGGGCAGAATGCCTGTAACACGACACATCATGTGGGAGCACCCAGCCTCGTGTAAAGAAACACTCTGGCCATGCCAGGGGGCAAACTCCAGGCGGGACGAGGCAACTGGCAAGTCCCAGACAGGCACTTTGAGTCACGTCCCGGGCCTCAGCCTCCGGGCGCTGCAGAGGAAACGTGCCACCAATGGGAGCCTACCCAGCGAACATGTAACTCCTGACTGCGGTGAGGATGATTACAAACCGGGCGGGAGACAACCCGGCTGAGTCCCACACCACGCTGAAAAGGTGGTTCTCCGTGCTGGAGAAAGTGCACTCCACCCGGCGTTTTAGTCTGAACCCCAGTACCTTCATGCAGGCGAGAACAGCATCTCAATGCCGAACTGCCTGGTGCTCTAATGAGCCAACATCAACCAATCTTCGATATAATACAAAATGCGGATGCTGTGTTCACACACTCTGTGAAGGTACGGGGTGAGAGCGCTAGGCCGAACGGAAGGACTGACAGAAAGTTTCCACAGGGAGAACCAACCCCTCGGGGCTGACCCCTGACCCACTCAGAGCGGCTGGAGCGGTGCTCTGCAGCCGACTACACCTCCTGAGAGGTGGCAGGTCCTCCCATCTGCAGCGATCATACGGGCGGAATACAAGGAGCAAACCGCTGGAGAAAGCTGCGCCCTCCTGAACCCGAACGGCAGGAGCAGCGTACTGTGGCCATTGAAGCCTCCTGAGAGGCGGCGGATGACCCCCATCCGCAACGAGAAAGGAAGAAATACGCAGCACCGCGTCACACACACCGGGAAAAAAAACTTTTCCAAACAAACGCTCTCCTTGGGGAACGGGAGCTTGGCTAGCAGCCGGGAGCGCATAGCCACACGGCTAAAATGCTAACAGCCGATACCTTCGAGAGCCAAAGCCGGTAGGGAGAGCACTCACCTCGGAGAGCGCTCTCCGAAAATCCTTCCACCTCGGAGGAAGAAATACGGAGCACGGCATTACACGCACCAGAGAAGGAACCGCCAAACAAGCGCAATCCCCGGGGAACGGGAGCTCGGCTCGCCTCGCAGCCAGGAACACATAGCCACACGGCTAAAATGCTAACAACCGATACCCTCGAGAGCCGACTAAGCACGCTCCTAAGCTAATCAAACAACACATCGGCCCCCCCCGAAATGAATCTTTGCAAGCAGGAAACACGCAGACGGAATTCTGCCTGCATATAAGCTCATGACTGCACAGATAACACACTCAAAGCGCTTACCTGAACGAGCAGAAGCTAAAGAGCAGAAGCTAATGTTGCTACCACCTGCCATCTTGTAGATTCCTGGTTTACGCAACGTCGCCTGTCTATGACGTTACGGCTTGCCTACTGGCTAGATTTCACATGTGGTTCAGAGCGTGGACAACGCAGGGGCGTTCCCATAGCGTTTCGACGCAGATCGAGTTCCTGAAGGGAAACTGCGTTAACAAAAAATGACGAGCAATTTTTCCCTCTATCGTACAAAAAAACTAACCGTACATGACTTTAAACCCGTTATTTACCGAACCGTAAATTTTGTGTACCGTTACACCCCTACTCTAGAATATCAATTATGTTACGACTGTACCATCAAGACAAAAGTGACAGAGTGAAGCTTCTCCATCAACATGTGCACTGCAGGAGTGGACGAAAGCATGGTGGTCACACTGAAGTTCTCTCAGGGAAGATTAGCAGTGTGCACGTGCACCATAGGCGTGGATCTTCCAAGCGAAGCCATTATCTTTGGGACTGAAGGAACGATCAGGGTGAGGACGTGTTTTGCTTTGCTAATGTTAATTATGCCCAAGCCACATGCACAGCTAAACACATTCTGGTCATGCTTAATGTATCTAAACAGGTTCCTTCTCATATGTGGTCCCCTACATCCATAATTGTAAATGGGAAAGAGACGCAATACCCAGTACCTGAGCCGTACCTGCCTCTCAACTTCATAAACAGCACTGGAATGAGATACGAGGCTGAGGAAGTGAGACAGTGTCTCCTTAAAGGTGAGGACTGGAATAATTATGAAAATGTCTTCAGGGTTTGACTTTTATATAAATATACAGTGCATCTGGAAAGTATGCACAGGCTTGACTTTTAAATGTATTATTTTCCTCAAAACATGGTCAGGTTTGGTTCTCCTTGTACAAGTGAAGGGAAAATTTAGTGCTGCTGCATCCAAAAACACTAAATTTGTGTCCCTCCATTTTTGAGTTAATGGTTAGGGAACAACCTCATACGGCCGGAAAAGTCAAGTGTCCCAATACTTTTGTCCATATAGTGTATACACATTACTGCCACATAATAAAATGAACGACTAGATGGCGCTTGTACTCTCGTTCTTTTTTTTTCCTACCCATCAAGGTCACATTGAGAGGGCAAAAGATTTGATTTGAATTAAATCTTCATGATTTTGAAATACGATTTCTGACTCCATTTATTGAATCAGAGCAATTGGATCAACGTATCACCCTGAATCAACTCCTCTGACTCCTAACTGGTTCTTTATTTCAAAGCCAAGGTCACGCTTTCGAAAAGGTCATTAAATGATTGTGCGAGCATCATGTTTTCTGTGTGATACTTTTGAGGAAATTGGTTGAGTCTATAGATCACATCAAATGTGAAAACAAATGCAGCCTTTCTAATCATCACCATCATTTTAGTGGATCAGTGTAAATAAACATCCACCATCACATAGTAATGACTATATAAAGCAGTTGACTGAAGCTGCTACATGTAAAAACAGCAAACACATTTTTACTGTATTGACTACATCAATACATGTGCAACACCAAGACTTTTCCAACCACAATGTTAAATATAGTGTTGTATATTTACACGGATCAGGCATAACATCATAACATGACATAATGAGTAGTGAAGTGAATAACACTGATTATCTCCATCATGCCTTCAAACAGGGGAAATGATAAAGAGATAACTCATGCTCATAATCTTAAATGTCTTGGCCTTAAAGCTGACATGTTAGAAGAAGGAAAGAGGAAATTTTTTTAATGGCGAGACGACTTGGTCAGAGAAGGAACAGAGATGAACCTCTAACAGGATCGTGGGCAGCCGAGGCTCATTGATGCATGTGAGGAGCGAAGGCTGGTCTGTGTGGTCAGATCCAACAGATGAGCTCCTGTAGCTCAAACTGCTAAAGAAGTTGATGCTCGATGGGTCACAACTGTTTTGGCAGCAAAAGGGGGAACAATATTAGGCAGGTGGTTATGATATGACTGATCAGTGTGTAATATATAAGTAACCCAAATGTATTTTATTTTTTATTCCCCTCAGGACTGAAGGAGAGTTTGCGGATGTCACATTCCGATTCTGCTCTGCTATCTGAGATAATGGATGAATGCAGGCGGCAGGTCGGAGTAGTATACAGCCAAGACCACCATTAAACTTTTCACCAATCATTCTGAAAGTTTGCCCCAGTTTTCCTCTAATAGAATAAATAAAATGTCTGGGGTCCCCCTTTCCTTTCCTTTTTTTTACATTAACATCAAAATGCTAGAATAAGATGGTTTTTCCGGGTTGCTCTACCTGGTACAGAGCTGTATAGAGGCTGTAAATGTGTTGAAATAAAGCTTAGAGATCTGTTTTCACAATTGTGTGTGTAAATTCAGTGTTATTTCACTGCAAAACGAGCTTCTCATGGTAATCGCTGCTGCAAACAAAACCAGAAGCAATGCTACTTGAGTTTGGTCTTATTTATAAATGTCAAATCCTCCATATAGGGACTGGGAAACGCCTCTATGGGAGTGTGAGTAGGAGTGTGTGTGTGAGAGAGTGTGTGTGTATTTTGCAATATTTGCCATCATGGTGGTCAAGTGGGGAATTTGCAGCGCTGGGAAAATCAGCCATGACTTCACAGTGGCGTTGAAGACTCTTGCTCCTGAAGAGCACCAGGTAGTGCAGATGCATACACACTTCCACACACTTCCACAAAAAAACACCTGCCCTTAAGATTATGTGCTTTTAGGACATCATGTTCCACATTTAGTCTCTATGTGATCTTATAATATCCTTCACACTTCTGGAAAGATGTTCTACTAGATTTTGGAGTTTACTTCTGGATTCATCCCAAAGGTGTTACGTAGGGTTCAGTGTCATAGTTGTATAGTAGGAGATCTTCCACTCTTGAATGATTCGTTCATTTTAAACAAGTCTTTAATTTGACTCAGAAGAACGAGTGATTTGTTAATTTTAAACGAGTCTTTCATTTGACTCAGAAGAACGAGTGATTCGTTCATTTTAAACGAGTCTTCAATTTGGCTCAGAAGAACGAGTGATTTGTTCATTTTCTACTGGACATCGCAAAATCTCAGTAATTTATATACAGGAAACAGAATTGAGTAGTTTAACTCCTGACTCTTATAGTCCGAGTCGTTTATTCGTTAATCACGTGACTCCCATAGACGCTTTTATGCAGTGCATTACACAGGAGCCGAATTGCATGACTCAACAAAAGATTCGATGAACGAGATTCAAAGAACTGAGTCACTAAAATGATTCGATCTTCACTGCTTCCTAACATTGCTGGGATTTGTGAAATAATTTCACTGTGCTGTAATGTTTTTTAATATTATTAAATACAAATATATAATAAAGGACATAGCAGGTATACACTGTAGTTCCAAAGGTTTGTGGACACCTGACCATAAGATTGATGTTTTTTGAGCAACGTGTTAAACATTTAGTCCCAATTTGCTTGTGCCTCATTCAGACACAAGAGTGTTGGTAAAATCAGGTACTGATGTAGGTGAGGTGAGGAGGCCTGGGGGTGCAATCAGCGTGAAAAATTCATCCCAAAGGTGTTCAGTAGGGTTGGAGATCTTCCACTCCAACCCATGGAGCTGGCTTTGTGCACAAGAGCATTGTCATGCTGGAACAGGTTTGGGTCTCTTAGTTCAAGAGAAGGGAAAATGTCATGCTACTGCATCCAAAGACATCAGATACAATCGTGTGCCTTCAACTCTGTGGTAACAGTTTGGGAAAGAACCACATACGGCTGGAAAAGTCAGGTGTCCCAATACTTTTGTTGTTAAAATTTGCATAATTGTTTTACAGTTTTTCTCAGTCGCTTTGGAGCATTTCTCAGATCAGAAATGAAATTCTCAAAACTACTTGTTCAAACTCCACATCATTTAGTCATTTGTGCTCTTCATAAGAACATTTCTCATTGCTTTGATCAAATTGCAAATGCTTTTGTACATCAGTCAATCGATTGTGTACAAGTGTCTGCTTTTTCCTACATTATCAGTTGTTTATGTCATGTTGATTAAAATGTATTATACTAGTTTCACCTAAATGGTCTTAACCCTCACAACATTTAGGCATCAGTTCATTGCATAAGTCAATGAATGCAGAATGGTTAAACCAGTTGTCAAAATTTGTCAAGCTTTTCTTCTTCACAGTTCTATTAAACTTTTTTGGTAAATGTGTCCTGATGAATTGTGCAGATGAACCTTGAATGTCACTAATTAAGGGGCATGTTCACTTTAGATCAACCTATAATCAACTAGTTCTCTAAAATAGGTCAAGGCTGTATCTCGTAAAACTTTACTGTAATTGGCGAGTGTGTATATAAAAAGAGCAAACCAGATTTACAATAGTTAAAAACGGATAACAACTAGGAAATGAACATGGTCAAGAGCCAAAAATAAGGATGTGTGCTGGAAGGGTAAGGAGGCAAAATATAGGAAGAGGAAGAAGAGGCCAGAGACAGAGATATATTTCAGATAAAATTAGAGCCACTACTGTGGACCATGTTGTCAGTCATGGCCTCACGATGGTATTGCAAGGGATGATATCTGTTGTGATGTGGATGAAAATCTGTGGCCTGACAGACTGGGACGTCAGGGGGTAGAGACTGATTGCACTGTATAGTGCAGCATGTGCAGTTCTACCTAATGAGTGTTTCCTATGTTTACCTTTTTGAATTTTAATTTGTGTCTTTTTATTTTCTATCACAATGACATTAGTCATTTTTTAGTCAGTCCACTAGTAAAGAAAAATAAAAAAGTGTGAATCCTGTCCAGTCTCTTACAATCAATATCCCACATACAGTAATGTGTAAATTTGTGCTGTTTAAATTCATAGTTGGCAATTCAGCCTCGTGTATTTTCAATACTTGTTATATTGAAAAAAGATGACTAAACATTTTGACTCTCTTGTTCGTAGACAATGATAAAAGGACTTGGTATTTTGATGACAATGATATGTTCATTGACACAAATACTTACTTTTGAGAGATTTACTAAGGATTTTGAGTAAAAAACACGCTCTTGCAAGAAATCCGATGTATTGTGCTGTTTGTTCACATTGTTTTGAGAATGCACTTACTGATTTGCAAATCTTAAGGATGATTCGAGAAATGTTCCAAAGCGACTGAGAAAAACTGTAAAGAAATGAGGCAAAATTATAGAATTTTGCTATATTGTGATGATCTTTTATTCTCTATAGATGTTTTATATAGTAGGGGAAATAATGCTTTTTACATACTGACTGACAGAAACTTGAACGTTTGCTAGAATATAAACGTCAACTCGAAATAAGGCGCATAGACCTTAAATCATGAATATGTTCTAAAAAATCTCATCGTTCCATAGACCAAAACATTAAACAGGAACATTAGATTCCATAAAAGAGTCAGACTTTGCCAATCTCACTATTATAAGGACATGGTTTTGAGGAACAAGATCATCTTTTATCCTTTTTTTACGTTCTTGAGGCATTAATGCAATCTGGTTCTGCAGAAATGTCAAGTTATTACACGTTTCCTGTTCTCGTGGACGTATTAAAGTCTATAACGCCGTTTCAGGTGGTCGTCGTGGCGGCACGGAGCTCAAAGTGAGCGGAAGAGTTTGCACAGAAACACCGCATCCCCAACGTGTACAGCAGCTACGAGGAGCTCGCTAAATCCCGAGATAGGTACGAAGACGTTCGCACGTTTTCTATGCACACGAACAGAGTAGTAGTACAAGTTGAATAAAAATCACTTTATTGTAGATGTGGTATACGTGGGCACCATCCATCCTCATCATCACCCAGTAAGAATGTTCCTCAACGCTAAGAAGAACGTCCTGTGCGAGAAACCTCTAGCTATTACCCTAAAAGAGGTGAAGGAGCTGCAGGCTTCTGCAAAGACCAATGACGTCTTCTTGATGGAAGTAAGAAGTGTGGGTTTTTCTTTTTTTTTTTGTGTAACATTTGATGAGGATTTTCACTTTGAGACATCCTGGGTGGATTTTTTTATTTTTTTTTTTACTGAACTTTTCTCCTCTTACGTCCTCTCCAGGCTGTGTCGACACGCTTCTTTCCTGCCTCGTTGGAGATCTCCAGGTTGTTGAAGCAAAAAACTGTCTGGGAGGTGAAGCTGGTGAGAGTGGATTTCGGGGCGTTTTTGAAGAACGTCCCTCGCTCTGTGGAAAAGGAGCTGGGAGGAGGGGCTCTGCTCGATATCGGGATCTACTGTTTGCAGTTTGCCCTAATGGTGTACGACGGGGAGAAGCCTGAAAGCATCCAGGCGACTGGGGTTTGTCTGGACACAGGTAGTAGCAAGGTGTTCTAATCAACATGCTACGTGCATTTGGAAAACTCCAGCTGTGGCTGATAACTGATTTATTAAATATCCTCTAAACTAGGGATGTAACGTTACACGTTTACCGAATGCAATCCTTTTGCGGAAAATCTGAGTTTTCTAACAAATGTATTAAGTGGCCGACTGCAGCTTTGTTTAGTCTCCACCTCGCACTTGAGCTGTTTGTATTTTTATATATATATATATATATATATAGATTATTGTTAAACTTTATACACAACAATGTGAGGGATATATAAAATGGAAGAAAAAAAAAAAAAGGTACTAGAGTTAGCGCAGTGTCACTGTGGCTACTCACTCCGTACTGGAAATAGTTGTAAAACTAAGATTTTGCTTTGCACATGCACTAATTCGCTGCAACTTTCATTTTTATGACACTCTAGTGATATGGATTATTTAGCGTTTTATGTCGAGCTTCAAGACTTTCTATTAAAAAGGAGAAAATCCTGACAACTCTCCATATTGAGGGAGTAAAAGAATGAAGGATGGAAGGAATGTGTGTATGTATATATATATATACACACATATATACACACATATATACACACACACACATCTGTTTTAACCAAATAAGGTCTAACAAATGTAAACTATGTAATTAAATCTTTCCATTTATTTAATATATTTTAGTCAATAGATTTGTGCTATTTTAAGCAATTACTTAACTGAATCAATATAATAATGTGTATTGTATTCATTTTATTCTAGTTTATTTTTATATTTTAATTTATAATTTTCTAAAAAATATTTTTTAAACAGGCATTTTTTTTTACGTTTTAAATTTTGATGTTCCCAAATGCTAATAGTAATAAAAAAACTGCGTTAACAAAAAAAAAGACAAGCAATTTTTCCCTCTATCGTACAAAAAAAATTAACCGTACATGACCCGTTATTTACCAAACCGTAAATTTTGTGTACCGTTACACCCCTACTCTAGAATAGCAATTATGTTACGACTGTACCATCAAGACAAACGTGACAGAGTGAAGCTTCTCCATCGACATGGGCACTGCAGGATTGGACGAGAGCATGGGGGTCACACTGAAGTTCTCCCAGGGAAGATTAGCAGTGTGCACGTGCACCAGCACCATAGGCGTGGATTTTCCAAGAGAAGCTAAACACATTCTGGTCATGCTTACTGTATCTAAACAGGTTCCTCCTCATATGTGTTCTCCTACATCCATAATTGTAAATGGGAAAGAGACGCAATACCCAGTACCTGAGCCGTACCTGCCTCTCAACTTCATAAACAGCACTGGAATGAGATACGAGGCTGAGGAAGTGAGACAGTGTCTCCTTAAAGGTGAGGACTGGAATGAATATGAAAATGTCTTCAGGGTTTGATTTTTATATAAATATACAGTGCATCTGGAAAGTATGCACAGGCTTGACTTTTAAATTCATTATTTTCATCAAAACATGGTCAGGTTTGGTTCTCCTTGTACAAGTGAAGGGAAAATTTAGTGCTGCTGCATCCAAAAACACAAAATTTGTGTCCCTCCTTTTCTGCATTAATGGTTAGGAAACAACCTCATACAGCCGGAAAAGTCGTGTCCCAATACTTCTGTCTATATAGTGTATACACATTACTGCCACATAATAAAATAAACCACTAGATGGCGCTTGAACTCTCGTTCCGTTTTTCCCTCCCCATCAAGGTCACATTGAGAGGGCAAAGAATGTAATTTAAATTAATTAAATCTTCATGATTTTGGAATACGATTTCTGACTCCATTTATTGAATCAGAGCACTCGGATCAACGTAACACCCAGAATCAACTCCTCTGACTCCTAACAGGTTCTTTATTTCAAAGCCAAGGTCACGCTTTCGAAAAGGTCCTTAAATGATGAGAATCCCGGTTTCTGTGTAATGCTTTTGAGGAACTCGGTTCAGAGGATCGGTATCGATCACTCCAATTGTTAAACAATGAAATAAATCAAATGTCAAAACAAATGCAGCCTTTCTAAACATCACTATCATTTTAGTGGCTCAGTGAAAATAAAAACAGCCACCATCACCACTATATAAAGCAGTTGACTGAAGCTGCTACATGTAAAAACAGCAAACACATTTTTAACACCACCGATATGTTGTGACATCAATACATGCAACACCAAGACCTTTCCAACCACAATGTTAAATATAGTGTTGTATATTTACATGGATCAGGCATAACATTATGAGCAGTGAAATGAACACTATCTCCATCATGCCTACAAACAGTGGCAATGTTAAAGAGATAATCAGTGTTTTTCACTTCCCTGCTCATAATCTTAAATGTTTTGGCCTTAAAGCTGACATGTTAGAAGAAGGAAAGAGAATTTTTTAATGGCACGACGACTTGGTCAGAGAAGGAACAGAGATGAACCTCCAACAGGGTCATGGGCGGCCAAGGCTCATTGATGCATGTGGGGAGCGAAGGCTGGTCTGTATGGTCAGATCCAACAGATGAGCTCCTGTAGCTCAACTGCTGAAGAAGTTGATGCTTGATGGGTCACGACAGTTTTGGCAGCAAAAGGGGGAAACAATATTAGGAAGGTGGTCATAATGATATGACTGATCAGTGTAATTAATATATATATTATATTATTATTATAGTAACTCAAGTGTATTTTTTTTTTTTATTCCCCTCAGGACTAAAGGAGAGTTTGCGGATGTCACATTCCGATTCGGCTCTGCTGGCTGAGATAATGGATGAATGCAGGAGGCAGGTCGGAGTAGTATACAGCCAAGACCACCATTTAACTCGTCACCAATCATTCTGGAAGTTTGCCCCAGTTTTCCCTCTAATAGATTAAATAAAAATGTCTGGGGTCCCCCTTTCCTTTTTTTTGTTTTACATTAACATCAAAATGCTAGAGTAAGATGTTTTTTCCAGGTTGCTCCACCTGGTACAAAGCTGTATAGAGGCTGTAAATGTGTTGAAATAAAAGTACACGATTGAAGACCAGAGTCAGTCATGACAGGTGCTCTTCTCTTTATTCGATTAAACCAGTATTTGACAACACAACAAAACAAGTCTGAGCTCACAATACATACACTTTAAATGCTAGTGTCGCAATCAGAAGCGTTTGGATAAGAAAACTGCACACGGACGCGAGTTCGAAATGCGAGCCGGAGAGCAGAAAAGGGGTGATGGAACCGATTAGCTTTCATTTCTAGATTCTTTTAGAGTCTTTCTGAAACGCCACTGAATTAACTGAAGACACTTACAGCATCTGAATAGGAGAAAAATATACTCTATTAGGAGGTGCTGGCTTTCCCCAAATACAGTCATCTCGGGGTCAAGTATAATACAGGATGTAACATCGCCTACAGTAGCCGTGGGAGTGCATTGCAGGTAAATAAACTAACACACAGACAAAAATCACATTTGCACATATACATTCCTCTGCACTTGGTCATTGTGAAGAAAGGTGGAAAAGTTGAAGCTGCTAGGGTAGCAGTTTTGCTTCAGTACAGCGTGGTTGATTTTACGGTCAATGTGGCGCTCTAGATGAATACTGAATGCATTTGAAGTACAGTAGCTCTGACCTACGATCTCCTATACGCTGCAGTCTGACAGGTTTATTCCGCCCGACTCGTGTATGGAATAAATACATTGTCGTTTGTGAACATAAAGGACTATGGATTGACACGCGTGCCAAAAAAAAAAAAAAAAGCAAATATTTTAACAAAAATACTTGACTAGGATTAGACAAGATGTCACAACTGACCTTGTTACAGGTGAAGCCCAGACTGAAAAACCTTGCTAAAGCTAATGCCAGTCTGCTAGAAGTGCTTTGAGTGTAAAGGAGCAAGAGAACGGTAAGAAGTGCTGGAATGTAGAGGAGGAGGAGTGAAGGTCTACTGCACGGGTACCACACGCATGGTGTTGGTGTAACCGGAGCCTGGGCGCCAGCCGGTGAGCACGATAACGACATCACCGGGCTTGAAGAATCCTCGAGCCTTGCCTAAAGAACAAGGGAAAGGAAGATGAGGGAAAGATGAGAGAAAAATTAATCAAATAACCCCCCCACCCCCAAACTTTTAGACATTTGAAATGGAAGAGACTTTAGATTTTGGAATGGATCCAATGAAAGTCAAATCAGTTCAGTCTAAAACACTGTTCTGCACTTTCATTTTCTAGGGGAAATGTGACAAAACCTTTACATCACAGAACCTTTTAAAAAAATTATAAATAATGTTATATAAATAATAATCATTCGAGCCAAGAACAAAAATCCTGCAGGACATTTTTCAAAGTCAAATGCAGTCTGGGAGTTTAGATATTTTATGGATGTGATCACAATTGGGCAGGTGTGAACTTGTAAATGATCTGATCACTCAAACCACTTGTGAGTCAGACACACTTGGTATGTAACATTTCCAGAGAGAACAGATTTTAGTGCAGGTGGGTGTGTAGGGTATTTAGGGAAGCTAAAGGGGCTTTTTATTCGTCACGTGCAAATTACAGCACACAGTGAAATTCTTTCTCTGCGTATCTTAGCCATGTTCAGAAGCTAGGGTCAGAGCTCAGTGTCAGCTATGATCCAGCACATCTGGAGCAGAGAGGGTTAAGTACCTGAACACCTAAACCACTGATAAACAGAAAAAAAATGAAGAAAAGGCTAACATCAGGTTGTAACAGCCTCTGCTTTGAATAATGTTAAGTTTAAGGAAAGTGCTAAATGTGTTTTCCAGTTTTCTCGGTGATTTCTTCGGCCTTGAAAATGTTTAGAGCTTCATAATCTAATGACCTTCTTTTGACCTGCACATTAAACCTGTAAGAAAACCAAATCCATTTGATTTGCAAACTGGGCTCAGTCCTAAATAATGCATTTCTGTTAGTAAAAAGTTTTCTTGAGAATTTAAAATGTACGAATAGAAATTAAGGACAGAAACCCTGGCAAGTGATCCAAGGATGCACCTGGCATTAATCCTTCCCATAGTTCAACAGTGTAACACCTGATTAAAATGCATCTAATGCCACGAGCCACTTGAATTTATTCTTTAGCTGATGCAGTGCTGCAACTGGTGAAACCACAGACATTCAACACCACAAACAATACAAGTTTATATTAAACATTTTAAGTCTTTTAGCCTCCTCTTACCAACTTCCATGGCAAAGTTGACTCGGAGGTCAACATCCTCAGCCCAGACGTCATGAGCGGCTTGGTTGTAAAATACGGGGAAGATGCCGCGATACAAGTGAGCCTGGCGGGCGGTCTGCCCGTTACGTGTCACGGCCATAATGGGGGCACGGGGGCGATACCGGGAGAGCAAATGAGCAGACCTGATAATGAAAGGAGCATGATGTAGCACAGATTGTTATCAATAATAAACGGTGAATAAAATAAAATGTAACAACTATTAATACTGTACATACTGACCAATCAGACTGTTATAGAAAATGAAACAAAAATTCATAAGCTTTCAATGAAAGTTTGATACATAACTCTGAACTCCTCATAGTCTAAAAACTGCTCAGTACTTTCATTAAGGGGAAATGAAACTTTCACATTACTTTTTTTAAACAAAAAAGAATAAAATAAAAACTTCTACACTGCCCAGCCCTATTCATAGTCCTACATTATTACTCACACATTCAGAGGTAGAACAGAGGAAGGAAGATTAATATTTATATAGTGAACGTGTAATTTCCCCTAAGCTCTTTTATACATTTCCCAACACATGTACGTTTAACACTCATTATCTTTCACTTCCCTAGGCTCCGGGTCCAGGGTAGGGCAGGGGCACTGGGGTGGGGAAATACTATAAACGAGTATATTTGGTTATGCAGAACAAGCTTGTGCTATGTGATGAACTTATCCTACAAATAAAACAAAAAGATCAACACGCATTCTGAGCATGTGCAGAAACACGTGCCTGAAAAATAATCTATATCCATATTTAGCGGTATAACAATAACGGACTGGTTTTAAATTTTACACCCTAGCCAATTAATAAATTCTTTATAAGAAAAGAAAGGACTGAAAATAAACCCACAAATGGCAACCGAGCCATCGTAATATGGTCATACAGAGTAGTTAGACATCCTGGCACCGGTTTCCTCCTTCCCTGCCCCAGCAGTCTCATCTTACCTGCCAGTCTTGGTGAGAATAATTAAAGCACTGGCACAGCATTTGAAGGAGGCCTCGACAGCCCCAATGGCTACGGCCTCGGAGGGATCTTGGCTTAGTTTCGTGGAGCGCCTCAGCTCCTCAAACAGCTGCCGGTGGAACATGGCTGCTTCTGCCTCTCTGGCAATCTGAGTGTGTGTAAGGGGAAAGGAAAGAGTGCCACCAAGGGGAGGGAGGTGGAGTGAAAAGGAAGGGGTTATAATAAAGCAGTCACACCGCCAATAGCATTCGCACTGCCCGAGTGAGAGCGAGAGAGAGAGATGGGCCAAATGTTTAAGCGTTAACTTGGTTGCCAAAAGTCCATAATTTTATTTGTGTTTTATTTTGTTTGTTTGTTTTTTTATTTAGATGAACATCAGCCCATTGTAACATTCAGGTCTCTCTCTCGCTCTCCCTTTCTCTCTCATGCTCCCTGTCTGTCCCTGCTGTACACTTCCTGGCTGCGGTTGTCCTTTAGATCTTGACCTCCTGCCTACCTGCCGGAGCCTGTGAGCACTATGAAAGCGGAGGCGAGGATTTTAAGCGAAGCCTCCACGGCCCCAATGGCGATGGCCTCAGCAGGATCGGTAGAGTAGGCTGTGCAGCGGCGCAGGTCCTCAAACAACTGCCGGTGGAACATGGCCGCCTCTGCCTCACGAGCGATCTGACTCAACCATGCAGCAAGCACATGAGGCAAAGGCATTGAAAAGAGGGGAAAGGAGGGGGAAAAAAAAAAAATAAATAAATAATGGAAAGACCGGTGCAGACAATGAGACGGGTCGGGCAAAGAAGGAAAGCAAAAGATGAAGTATGAGAGAAAATGTTGCAAAGAAGACACAGAAGAAAGAATTAGTGCAAGTGTTACACCACAGAATACAGATGAGTCAGGAGGACACACAAATAAAAAACAAAAATAAATTGGCTATGTTAGAATTGATCCCAGATTCATGTGGCTATTGTCAGTCATGCAAGAAATGTCACAACAATTATTCAAACACCAATTATGATTTATAAGCACATTTTGGCAAATTCCTTAGTATATCGCATCTGATCTCAAAGAAAGCTGGAGGAGAAAGAGGGGGGATTAAGTTGCTTAATGGAGGCGTAACATGCAGGTACACAGGGTTAGTCCACTGTTCATGCCTAGGACTTTATGGAATAGTTTAACCAGAACAGTGTTAAAAATCAATTAAAAGCTCATGAATCTGCTGACATTTGGTTGCAGTACACTTTTAAATAGCAAGCAATGATAGGAAAGGGGGGGGGGGGGGGGGTGTGGAAGGAAAGACGTACAGAAGCCAAGCTTGCGGAAGACAAACACTATGACGCATGTATATGACCCTGCTTTGAAAATAAAATCAAAATATCCGTGTTGTAGATTAAGGTTAAAGCTATAAGCCACTTGGCACAGTGTTCAAGGCTAACGAGGGCTCAGCATGCACGTCATGCTCCCATTGGACTGTCCGGGTGACTCAGCAGCCAGAGTGCGACACCAAGTGAACACTAAGAAGCGGAAAACACTGAATCAGCCGAAGGAAGTCGGCAACATGCAGACATGTTAGGAGTAAAGACAGCAAAGCCATTCTGTTTCTCAACAACCAAAAATCAATAAATCAGCTGCCAATATGGTTCTTAAGCTCTCTCTGGAATCTGACCCTACTGTAACAGCAAACATCACATGAACACAATATATTAACGGCGCAAGTTTAGTGTTTTTGTTCTGAAATGCACCAGTTGCAGCATACGTACCATGTGCTGTGTGCGCACGGCTTCCAGAGGATAGTCTCCCTTTGCAGTCTCTCCACTCAACATAATGCAGTCGGCCCCATCCAGAACAGCGTTAGCCACGTCACTACCTTCGGCACGTGTGGGCCGGGGCTTTTTGATCATGCTCTCCAACATCTAGAGGACAGGAAAGAGATCTGAATCAATTTTCTTGTTCATGTTCTTGATAAGGAGAAAAGCAAATTATACAAAAACAATAAATAAATAAAAACACACGACACTCAAACACAAACACCTACAAATGACAAGAAGAAAAAAAAAAACATTAAAATCATAACCTGTGTGGCGCATGTAATTGGCTTGCCGGCTCTATTACAGCGTCCAATCATCATCTTCTGGGCGAGGAAAACCTTCTCAGTGGGGATCTCAATTCCCAGGTCACCACGAGCAACCATGATGCCATCACTGGCCTCCATAATCTCATCAAACCTGCAAGTAGACAATTTGACATACTTTTTAAATTCTTGATACAAATCAAGTATAAGACTAGGAGAATACTCCAGCCAAAAGAAATTCTAGAAATAGAGCTGTAAATTTTGCACAGCCATATGTATTAGCCCCAATTATTGCTTACCTACGAACTCCTTCATGGTTCTCCAGCTTGCTAATGATCTTGATGTTCTTTCCCTTCTCTCCCAGCACCTTCCTGACCTCATGGACATCAGCTGCTTTGCGGATGAATGAAGCGAAGACCATGTCGACTCCCATTTCCACTCCGAACTGCAGGTCCTTGATGTCCTTCTCGGACACGGCAGGCAGGTCCACGGCAGCCCCAGGCAGGTTGACACCCTTCTTGCTGCCGAGGGTACCGCCGTTCTCAATGTCACAAATTAGGTAGTCGGAGCCTGTTAAATAGATGAGGCGGATAAAAACCTTTGATTTAAAGTCACATTTACACAACTGTAAAGCAGAAACAAGTGACTGGAATATAAACTAATACATTGATATACTTCTGAACTCCATTTCCCCCCATGTAAATCCAGCTTTTACAATTTGGCAAAAAAAAGGAACATTATGCTCACCAATCTCTTTGACTTGGAGAGAGATGAGGCCATCGTCGATGTAGACCTTGCTGCCCACTTCCACCACATTAGTGATGTTCTTGTAATCCAGCCAAAGGATGTTCTCGTCACAGTTCTCCATGTAGGCATCATCCAGAGACACCTTGATCTGGTTCCCTTTCTTCAGCTCCACCTCAGCAGTGCCACTCTGTCATACACAGAAATTAACATAAGGGAGTACTTTTCCGAGCATTACACCAGATCTAGCTTTCTGTAAAAGATAAATCAAGTTACCCCTTTGATGAGTCCAGTTCTGATCTCTGGTCCCTTGGTATCCAGGGCGATGCCTATAGGCCGGTAGTGGATGCTGCCTGCTTCAAAGCTTTCGCACGCCTCACGGACGTTCTTTATGGTCTCACCATGATACTGTAAATACATGCAACGTAATGTTTATGCCCAACAAGCTTCACCTTTTTCAATTGAAGGAAAAAAAACTAATGCTACAGTACATAAAGCTATTCTGTTTATACAACAGTGTGATTTTGACAGAAAAACAGATATGGTCTAATAGTCAGGTGTCCTGAATTTCATTACAAATACAACGCTGGTGCTGAAGACGCCGTGTGCCTATGCTGAAGATTTGGAGATAGAAAAATCTATGCGATTTTTCTTATACATCTTGTCAATTTCCTTATTTTCACTCGATATCTAGATCTATAGGTTTTTCAATTGGTGCGTTGTCCATGATTTTTGTTAACGCCACAATTTGCTATCGATGGCAAAAGCAATAACAGGACGGTGAACGGTATCCATATGTCAGGAGAGAGCTTTTGATCGGTCAGATCACAAACACCAAAAGAACGTGGACCTGAATTAGACCTTTCAATGCCAGCCAAGAGTTTCCACCAATTACATCAAGTCTCGCTCTGCCGTGATGTTCGAAATCTTAAAAGCCTCACAAAAGGTTTAGTTGGGTTTGACCAATATTGTGCCGTTTTGCACAGGAGGTATGAATGGCAGTGGGAAAGCTCTAGAAATCCTGGAGAGGAAAACATTCAAGTTCTCACTAAATTAGATAAAAAAATTAAATCAACTGCTTCATTAAAAGTCCATGAAGAAAGAAATTTAAGGATTTAAAGAGGCTGAAGGAAATTAAGAATTACAAAAAGGGACTTTTTTTCCCAAATCATAATTTTTAAGTTCTAGACAGAGAAGACTTGTTTAGGCCACTGTAAGAGAGCCTCAATATTTTTTGTTTAAAGGAGATAAGGCTCTGTTAAGAGTCTGAAGAGTTATTTATAGCGCCATCACTCTCCAGTTTAGTGGCCACAATGACCTTGACATCTTTATCATGATCACGTGACTGACACTGGGACTGTCTGCGATCTTTGAGCCCAAATGCAGTAGAGCTCATTTAGTCACTGTCTAAGCACTAGATAATTTCATGGTGTCACATAGATGATAAGCGAAAAGCAGAAGGTCGAACCTCGTGGGAACCGTGGGAGAAGTTCATGCGAGCGATGTTCATTCCTGACTTGATCATTTCTTTCAGCATATCCACTGAGCGGGAGGCTGGTCCTGCAAAAAATAAAATTATAAATTTTATATTATAATCCAGATTCTATGTTATATTTAAATCAAAGCTGCTCTACTGATACATCACTGATCAGTTATCATATGTTTTAAATAAATAATTTAAAATACAAATGCTGTTATTGGCAAGATTTAAAACCCTCTAATGATATGGAACATTAATCACATCCAACACTAATACATGTGCAATGTAAGATGACGGACCGATGGTGCAGATGATGCCAGTGTTGCGGGCACTGGTGGGCTCTGAGTCAATGTCCAGCAGGCACATGTGCTCCAGGAAAGTGTCTGCCATGGCAGCGTTCAGCTGCTGCGTCTGAATGAACGCGGAGCCCAAATCCTGAGTCTTCGTTTGCGACATGGTGAGAGCAGAGTTGCCTGGTGATGTCCTTGAGATAAACAGGAAGAGACGCAGTAATCGATATAAGAAGGCGGACATAACAATAGGCATAAGGTGTGCATTCATTACAAATATCTACACTATAGGAATAAAAGTATTGGGACACTTTACATTTCCAGCAATTTGTAGCTCTTCCCCCAAAATGTTACCACAAAGCTATAGGCACACAATTGTTTAGTATGTCAAAGGATGAGACCGCATGGCATTTTTTCCTTCAGACCCGAACCTGTTCCCACATGACAATGCCTCTGTGCAAAGCGGTGTCCAAATACTTTTCTCCACATAGTGTACGTTTCAGTCTTGTCCAGGAGAAACTTGCATGTGCTCTACATCCTCTCCTCTAATCACTTACAAAAAGCTTGCTGTGTTTTAATAACTAAGGATGTTGGGTAATTCTTTTGTGCAATTTAAAAGTAAAAAAAAAATAATAATAAATAAATAAATAAATTGTGCTGCCATTCCTATGTAAATTTTTTTTTTTTTTTAAATAAAAAAAATACAATTAATAAAAACATTCTGCCAAAATATTTTCACATTCTATGCCAAATATGGGCCTTTTATTTGCAGGGTTATATAAATACTATAATGGATTCTTAAAGTACAAATCAATAGGGCATGCAATTGATCTACTGTGGAAAACAACAGACAGGGCACATGGACAATTTAGATCCAATCCTTTTCTAATCATCCTTAACAAACATTTCAGAGCTTTATTTTCACTCCAGTGTTTAAACAGCAGGGAAGCTTTGGACTGGTTTTCAATTTTCCCCTTTGCTGTATCAGTTTATTCACCATGCCTACATATCTTTTCTTATTGTGTCTAGGATTTGGAAAAGAGCCACTGCAGCAGTGTTCTTCCCCACCCTGAAATATGGACAGATTGTAGCATTTAAAAGAACAAATCAAACAGTACCAAACTATATATCTTTGAGAGATTACAGCAAATGTTCGAGACAATGTGAAGGGCAGGAGCATGAATGTCCTGCTGTGCCCCATGTTTCACAAAGATCAAATGATAAGTCCAAACTTGACTGCTGGAGAAGATCAATATGAATATTCAATGCAAAGTAAATCCAGAAAGCCTTTCCCAAATCCCAGAAGTCCAGTGTAACTTAAAAACAGGAGATCAGTTCCCTACAGTGCTATGTCTCCACACACACACACAAATAACAGATTTGTCTCCACCTAGAATCAATTAATTGGCATGACAAATGTGAGAAATCTTTACACTGTTCAGATCTCTTTAATGGCATAATAAAAAGTTGCTAATCTTTTTCTTCCTCTTTCCCACAAAAAAAACAAAACAAATAAATAGACGGGAAAATACGCCACCATTTTAGGTTTTAGGAGCATAGGGGAGCTTGTAATAATATTACAACCAATAACATGACCTAAATGGTGCATTGTTTCCATTCACTGTGACACACAAAAACCTGTAACCAAGATATAGTGCGATTTGGAAAGGAAAAAAAAAGAAAAGGAAAGTAAAAAGTTTAAAGTCAGGCAATATTTATATTAAGTTTTTAGTAAGCACTTTATTTTTCATCAGCTATGGATGTTTTAATGCCAAGAACATTTATTCGCGTATCGAGTAGCTTACAGTATAGTGCTTAACATCCATCCAAATATAAAGGTGTTTAAAGCATTAAAATATTAGCATGACATGTTTAAAGAGAGTCCAGTAGAGAGTCTGCCCACCCACAGATTTCCTGAAGGCCTCATTTATTACACGTGTCTGACTACCAGTAAATTCTGACTCATCACAAACAGTCACAATTTATTCCACTGCAGCTCAGACCAGGATGGTGAGACGGGGCTGAGCCAGTAAGCTGCTGTACGTGAGGAATCTCACATCACAACACTCACACACATTGTGACCAAACCCTACTGCAGTCAGGGATGAAAATCCAATCCCAGCTTGCTGTGGACAGAATCACCAGAGGTTTAGATGTACAACCAATAAGGAATAAACTGCTCGAGGCCTCAAATGCAATAAGTTATAATCAGAAACTTTAGAATCTGATGACTAGCAACCATCATCTTTGCATACACTTTTAGCACATATAACATGTATAGCAGAAACAGCGATTTGTAGGATCTAAGCAACATCAAGTAGCCGGTTCTTGCCAAGTTACAATAAGCAATAAGAACCAGTGTTCTGAGATACTTTTCTGCATTTCACAAGATGGTAAATACTCAAAGTCTAGACACTCGAGATGCTGTAGCAACACTATGCATCCAAATTCATTTTGGCGGCGGAATAATAAAACATGGCCAATATTTTTCAAGTCTGAAAGAAAACATAACCAGTAAAAGTCATGATTAGATTACCAGTGTCAGATATCAGTTGGCCTTCTGAAGATGATCTGATTAAGCAAATTTGCACAAATGAAGCACTTCTGGTTTTCTCAAGGTTGCACAAGACTGTCCTCTTTCAAAATCCAAGTTTTCACAGTATTATTACAAAGACTTAAAAAGCATTTAACAAATACCAAAGTACCAAAGGCTTTTAATTTAACACCCCTTAAAAAAATACTCAATTGTATGGAAAAACATTAACCAGATTTAACATTAGGAAAATATGTGCACCAGCCATGAAGATACAGCTTTAGAGAGGATTCAAATGTTCACATCAATTTTAAGGACGATGAAACAACTACCTGCCGCTGTCAATCTGTACCGAAAGCTGTTCGAGCCAGAGCTATAATCCTCCTATATTGTAAATGTGCCACAAAGCATGTATAATATAAACAACTCTACTCACACACAGATACTAAACATATAATGTGCCCTTGTATGAAGATTAGTTTCTGGCAGATAACCAATAGTGTCCGTAAACCGTTTTCAAAGAGAGTTTGGAAAAAGCATGGAACAAGGATGTGCTCTGGTGTGGGCACACCACAATATATTCTAACTAATAGCTTTTCATTGTCCAGGAGTTTTATATCTGACTGCTTGCTGCTGTAATTATTTTGTTCGATGACCACTTCAGTGTACACTTTCAGCATACCTGCCCATAAAGCAGCTCGATATCAGCGTAGTTGTTAGATTTGCTAGCGAAAAAAAGGTCACCAGGCTGAAACCACGGAACTGACCACCGTCTCAAGCATAAGAACCCACTGGGTACCATATAAACACCATATTGCTTTCTATGACTGCTGAAGAACCTTGTGACTAAATTCATGAGATTTATTCATTCAAAAACCTGACACACCCGCAACACTTTACACCATTGTCCATTAACCCACATACACCTACTTACTCTCACACACAATAACTCAATAAGCTTCCGTACTCAAATTCTTATCTAGTCTCAATCCTTCATGTCTTACCAACCTTGGCTACACTCCAGTCCTACATAAGACTTGTGAATTACCTTGCTTTATGAAATTAATACACATACCTGTGGAGTTCCCAGATTTTCTGTGAACTATAAGGGCACCGAGTCAGCAGAATTGTCCCCAACTGGTCCGATCTGAATATTGGCTTTTCCCTACCCGAGAGATTGAACCGAATGAACCTGGGTTCTGCATGCTCTACAAAGACTTGAACATGAAATCCTCTTCCCTTAAGAACGGATAAACTGTGCAAGTTAATCAGGCCTTTCCTAAAGCTTTGGACCAACATGAGTCAATGGAGAGGTTAACTGCTTTAGCTAAGCAAAACAACCACAACCTGGATCAGGTTACATGCACAGACACTAAAATAGCATACGGACTAAAATAATACTCTATGTGAGGGTATGTTATAGACCGATCAATCAAAGAGGACCTCGTATACAACCTGATCTTCACTCATCAACTTTGGGTTAATAATTGAGCGTTATATATGAGAAAGAGAGAATCCATTATACATTTTTGTCGGGTAAAAAAAATTTCACAATTAAAAAGACCCTTTATTTTCAATCTTGTGCTAAAACCTAGTTAAAATACAATACATTTTATTCACAACAAAATATAGATACACTAACAAAACAAAAAAAACAAAAAACGACAGCACATACATGTGGGTTGAGTTCATAAAAATGTAAGTGTAAATAGTCATGTGACCAACATGACCCTGTCAAGCATTTCAAGTCAAACATTTCTAATAGAAGAAAAGAAAATAAGATTGAATTACGAGGTATTTGCAGTTACATATAGATTGTGTGATTATTGCACATTTATGATGACCTCATTTCTGTGATTTATACACAGCTCTTGCATCCTGTGATCATTAATTAATGCTGATTGAGGAACATAAGAACATCTAAAACTACAAAGTCGTGGGGTAATTTCTTATCTTACGGGTGCATTTTTCTGTTGATTTCCTTTTTAGCGTTATGACAGGCTGAGGCCCCCCCCCTCTACATTTTTTATATTGAATTGAAACTCAATGATTTGAATCGAACCGTATGATGCAAACATCCAGGATCAAAGAAAAAACAACTCTTGTTGCTGTTCAGATGAGTGTTTCATAACCAGGCCCACACTGATATCCACCCAATCCAAACAGAGCTCTACAAACAATTTGAATACGACCAACATGCAAATTTTACACGTTTTTTTTTTTTTCCCCTCGCCCAAAGAAATGAATCACAAGATCCTGAAGTAGTTAATGTCTTTGTGGGCAGGAATTTTTTTTTTCCCCTACCGAGCATGTAATTACTCAAAACCTGCCAACGCATTCTTAAAAAAAAAAGAAAAAGATGACTAACACTGTTCTTTGACTTGGCTTCAGAAGACGTGATTTGAGTCACTGCAAAAATACACAGCAAACCACCATTAAGAACTGACTAATTGTTTCTTTACTATAAATGATTAATTTCCTTTCTTTCCACTCTGAACGTGAATGCCACTGAATTTTACTTGTAAATCTTTCCGAAAGCTCAAACACTCTAGAATGAAATCTGGTTGACTGAGTGCCTGTTTGTATAACTGCGTGTACAGCAGGCAGAGTTCTGCTTCCTCTCCAGCATTGTGAAGAGCAAAAAAGGGCCTGGTTACCCAACCTGCCTTCCTGCCAAAAGGTGGGGGAAAAGAGGCACATGACACTGCTGATTTTACTTGATAAGAAAACAAATGAGCCTGGTAACAACTTTTGATGTTCCACCATTGCAACTGCAAACCATCAAACTAATCAATCATTACAGTTCAGAATACAGTCACACTGAATCACTGAAATCACGTCTTTTTCCTCGATTTCTTTGCCGTTCCATCCACACCGATAGACTCAATTTCAGAGACATGGAAAGCAAATAAACACCTGATGAAAGTGATGACAACCAGAAGCTTCTTGGCTATTTTGACCCCCCCATCAGGATCTGAGTGAGGTGCTCGGTAATCGGAGACGAGCGAGAAATAAATGATAAACGTATCAGGTTTTCCTGTACCCTTTCACCACATGCACAATGTGCTGAAAAAGGAATGAAGCAGACATTAGGAAACAAATAATGGTTTTCAGTGCACCGGGGCATCAAGGGGCACAACGGAAAAACATTTACACCATCATCAGGAGACAAACCCCAAGGACATACGGTGCAAGGAGCCAAGAGAGCAAAACGGTTATAGATGCAATAAATGGCATAACACAATCGTCAGAGTGAAATGATCTGTTTTGCCAGCTCATGCATGAAGGAGTCTGAAAAGAGGAAGAACGTGGTACGTGATTGAGTGAAGGTAGACCTGGCTGGCTGGTGGGTGGGCATATGGGTGGGCAAATGGGAGGGAGGGGCAATTTGGCAACACACCAAGAAAAACAGGGTAGAAATGCATTTATTTTTCCTCTCTCTTTTTTTTAATGCATCGTTCCTTAAAGCTATTTTTTCCACATCTAATTCACATGATCTAAAACATCACTTCAATCTTGGACAGATTTGAAGATCAACCTTAAGGATGAATCTGTGTTTTTTGCAAAGCAGTCTCTCGTGTATTTACTGAAGATCTTTTTAATCCCAGGGATGTTTATATACGGACACACTGTGGGGTTTGTCTGTCTATTAAACAGCATTGCGGCGGATGTGTTCAAAGTCACGTTCACTCTGCGTCACATTTTCCTCCAAGTAGGAAGCAGTGGAACTGAGCCAAAAATGAAATAAAACGCAGGCTACGTTTACCCTCCGACCTACACATGAACAAATCCGTGCTGTCAGTCCGATCATTTATAATTATAATAATTATAATTAAAAAGGTTGCGCGGTATGACATTCACCGCATCCACCACAGTAGAACGCAAACCGCGCATGCGCAATACGGCTAGTTCATGCTAGCACGTAGCCAGGAAATAACGTGGGAATGTAATTCTAAGTGATTAACCTTCAATTAATTTAAAGCTTACTTAAATTTTTTGGTTTAACAACTGTTCCAACATTCCAAATTTTTTTAGCACATATACCTCGTTAAACCTGCAGCGATGGGCCGAATCGCAAATAGCAGAGTATTTCCTAAACATGCGCACTACCTCAGGGACTAAATCAGAGAGAAATAGTTCACTACAGTTTCTCCACATGAAGATTTGGAATACAGCCATCTGACGTGAAAACGCTGAGAAAGGTTAGGTTAATTTCTCCAAAAAGAAAAAACTTGCTATTAGTTAAACAGTAGATATGTATTTATTAGCGTGTAAAGCCATAATAACGGCTGGATTTTGTGCATCAGTAAGCCTTACCTTCCTGAAATGACCGTCAGCCTCAAGTGATGCGCTTCACAACGCCGCCCGATAGTCCTCAAGGTGATCCGTGTAATCAGCCGGCACTACTTTAAACCACAACACGCGGATGTATTCCTACGCAACCGAGCAAATAGTTTTTCTCAGAAACATCTATAACTTTAAACTTCATTTGATATTTCGCCAATTTATTTTGTATAGTATCGAAGTTTGTATATATAAAAAAACTCCCACGCCAAAGATGAAGCAATATTCATTTCTCCAAATGAACAATGTCAGCGGAAGGTTATGTGGCACAAAAAAGAAGGAAGTAAGGCTTCCCGGGATAGCCAATCAGAAAACGAGATTAGGGCACGTTGTCGTACACGAGCCGCGCACGCGTCTGACAGGAGATGCTGTACACTGCAAAGGCTTTGCTGCAGAAACCCATGACGTTATAACGCGCTATAAAACGCACAGCTTGATTATTTTTCTCTTTAATAGCATGCATCAGTCCTCTTTAATATGCATTGCAGCGCAGATTTAAAAATCAATCCATTCTAATTATAGATTATAATGTGTTCAATTAGCATAGATTGCAATGTATTTACTTTTTTTTTTTTTTTTTTTTTTTTTTTTTTTTAGAATCTCAGCACTAAACAAAAACATAAATCTGGATTGCAAGGATATTCCTGGACTAGAGCTAAGAACCTGAGATGTAAATTCCTAACAGAATCAGATTTTCTTTTTCATACAATCTTCCTGAAATTACTTCTGCTACAAAAGCTCCCTCTATTGTCCGACTGCGACATTGCAATTATATAGTTCTGCCAAAGCATCCATTTTATTAAATATAAGTCCAAATCAGTTTTGACACAGTTTCTTGGGGGAAGTTGTAGCTCACATGTTTAGGCTCTGGGTTACTGATCGGAAGGTTTAAACCCCATCATGGCCAAGCTGCCACCGTTAGGCCCTTGAGCAAGCCCCCTGTACTCCAGGAGTGCTGTATTATGCATCAGCTTCCTTACATCATTGGGATATGAACAGATTGAATTTCACTGTGCTGTAAAGTACATGTTACAAGTAAAAAAAAACCCTGTCTAATGTAAGTGATCATATATATAATTTCTCAGGAGAACCTTTTCTCGGTGGCAGGCCATCAGGACCAACAAGACCTTCTCTGCTTGCTTAAACCCTGTTAGAATCATTGACTTAGGTTTTAATATATTTGTTCCATAAACATGTATTTAATTATCCACAAAAATCTATTCTGTTAATTTTATAGTGTTTTTCTCTATTGTGCTGTTGCAAATTAGTGTCTGTATGCGTTGGAGTTTCTATCCAATCAGATGTCACATCACATGTTGCCGGGGCAAAGGAATCTATCTGCCGTAAGGCCTTCAGAAATCAACACTGCGGGCTTTTGGCAGCGTGCAATACATTAGAATGAAGCTGTTGGCTTAACCAATTAGACTGCAGGTTTTTGCAAGTCATGTCAAGTCAAGTCAAATTAAGTCCAGAGGCTTTTATTGTCAATTCTACTACACACAGTGGTACACAGTACACAGTAAAAACAAGACAACGTTCTTCCAGAACCCTGGTGCTACACTAAACAACTTAGAGCTACAACACAACACAAAGCTACATAAAGTGCATCAAGTGCAACCTAGTGCAAACAGTGCAGGCGAAAAACAGTGCAGACAGACAGACAGACAGACAGACAGACAGACAGCACAAGACAAAACACATAACTCAAGACAGTGCCGATAGGGCCCTCTAGAAGGTGTCCAATCATGTCGGCATTTTCACGTTCTTTGATTAGATGGTCAGAGAGCACACTAATCAGAGCTCGCACACGGCATCTGTAGAAAACTGCACAAGCTCTAATATATTCAATAGCTGTATTTTCATTCCTCAATGGCTGACAGAAGAAAATAAATTGATTTGGTCACAAATATACTTACAAGGACATTTACAAGATGGAATTTTCTAAAAAAATAAAAGCTGGACATTGTAAGGAAAAGTCAGTTAATACAGGTTAAAACAGTTGTTAAGCTTCTTCATGAACCATTTTTTACTTTTGTGTTGTTTTTGCCATTGAATTTTACACAAAAATTCATTTTAAACGCTCAAGAAAACCATAACGCACGGACAAAATACACAAAAATGCAGGGAAAGCCTGAGTAATTTTATAAGGTTAATATTGCTGCTTCTGCTAATATGATGTGAGAGATGATGTGCGGGCGATGACTCTGTGGTTGCAGTGACTGCAGTGACTTGTTGGATTGTGTTAATTGGGTTTCTTGCTTTAGTAATGGCGTTCATGCTCACTGCATTAGATACCTGTCTGATGCAGTGCTCTATTATACTGCATTTCTGTATAATATTGATAAGCTCTATACTGTAGTTGTGGTGTCATAATAATGGTATTAAGAGGTGGATTGATTCAGGTAGGAATCCGCTGAAGGCCTACGTGTTAAATGCACAGCCAGCCACTGCCTTTTCTTTTGTCATAACTATTCCTATCATCAATTGTTACTATCATTATCATCCCTTCTTCAACCAACTGAAAGCTATTACCATTATTGTAAACCTGAATCATTCATACAAATACCACTCCTTACTCAAACTGTGGGTGTGCCTCTTAGTTTATTTAAAGAAAATAATTGCTGAAGCTCAAATCAAGTTTAAGTAAGATGATACATATTTCAGATTTATTCCACATTTCATTATAAGTAAGCTTAATCAGATAATGGCTTCTTACTGAAAGGATCACACACACTCACACAGTCATCTAGGTAGCTCTCGGGGCAGACATTATTGCTCTGTAAATAATATAGCAATGTTTGTCACAAAGCTTCATCTGTCCCAGGTGAACGTGTGTATTTACTCACCTGAATGCTGCAACTGTTTGTGTGTTGCTGCTGCTCCCAATGCCCATGCTGCCCCGTCCTTAGCCGGAGGCATTATCTCTAGCTTCTCACCTGAGCCTTCTCACTGCTGCTGCAATCCAATCAGAGCAAACCCCTAACTGTCAATTTGCATTATAATCTTAAAGTCAATCCAACTGCATGTCCTCTGCAAATGCTAACCCAGTGCTAACTGTTTGGGTTCAATCAAATTGTCCTGTTTGCTCTTTTCTCATGTAAATATAAAGATGTGAGTGTTTGGGAAATTTAGTTAATTGCATAAAACTTTCTAGATAAATCTTCCCAAAACTTTAAAGGCTTTAAATGGCCTTAAATCAGGCAATACATGATGACCACTTTCCTAATCTTGTGACGGTCCCCCCTTTTGCTGCGAAAACAGCCGTGACCCATAGAGCACTAACAACATTTACTTCTTGAGCAGTTTGAGTAACGGGAGCTTGTCTGTTAGATCAGACCACACGGACCAGCCTTTGCTCCCCACGTGCATCAATGAGTCTTGGCTGCACTGCTTCCAGTATGTGTATGTGGATGTTAGATTTTTTTGTCCAATCAGATTTCAGCCTCTATGTGCTGCCATGTCAATCTTATCTGCCCAGGGCCTTCAAAGTCTGTCCTGCTGGCTCTTTTACCACAGAGAATATTAGCAATGGGTCTGTTTCTTTAACCAATCAGATTTCATATTCGCCTTACAGGGACAGCTAGCTGGCCCAGAATAGCATCAGCATTTTTCCGTCCTCTAATTGGTTGGTCAGAGGGAAACTGTTACAGCCAAGTTCGACTGGCAAAACACGTGTGTAGCTCTGCACACATTAATACATCTGAGTTACACTTTTTATGCCTATGAAGGAAGATAAATTGATTTGGTCTCAGACATAATTAAAAATAAATTTTCAAGAAAAGCTAGACATTGTGAGGAGGTCGGCCAACCCCGAGGCTAGCTAGCTTGTCTCAGCCTGGGAAAGGGTTTGTTCATCACTTCCAGACCAGTAAATGCGAGCGGAACCACTGAATAACAGCCTCTGAGGAGCGGTGCAAATTATGAGTCTGCATCTCTGGTGAGTAGGTTGTATTTTATTTAAATCTATATGTTATTGTCACATGATTAGACAAATATTGATTCTGAACTGCTCCAGATGATGTAGGTGCACAGTTGCGGTTGTAGTGTGGAGGTTTGGAGTTTGCTTTAGTAAAATGGTATTCACCCTCCATATGCGAAATGCGCATCTCTATAATAGCAGCCATTTTTGTATAGTATTGATGGTTTCTAAAATTGCGACATGATAGTGGTGAGACAGAGAGAGAGAGAGAGAGAGAGAGAGAGAGAGAGAGAGAGAGAGAGAGAGATGGAGGGAGGGAGGGAGGAAGGAAGTATGTGTGTGTGAGAAAGAGAGAGAGAGAGAGAGAGAGAGAGAGAGAGAGAGAGAGAGAGAGAGAGAGAGGGACATTTTTTTCTTTCCCCTTAGCCGGTCAGCTGTAGATCACATGATCTTGGAGCCTTGCTCCTGCTGCGCATGCTCAGCCTGCTCCGTGTTGTCAGGCAAAGAATAAGCCAGCACTGGAAGCAGAGATCTGCAACAGATAAACACACACACGCACACACATTTAAACACACATTTGGATGAAGCCAGAAAGGGAAAATCAGTGTCAAACAGCACGAAAACGGAAGTTACGTCCTCATTTTCATTTTTCATTTTTTGTGCCCAGGCATTGGATGCTCTCCTTTAGAAGGCGCCTGTAAACCAAGAAAAGAGGGGAGGACACATCACTGGTGGAAAAGTCCATTGATGCAAAGGGGACTGCAAAGAGCTTGTCCCTCCATCTTTTTTCCATCAAGGTAAGTGATACAGGGATGAAAGAGGAGGAAAGAATTATGGGGGGAAGGGTGGCCTTTAGCTTTGCAAGCATCCATGATGTGATATATAGAATCCATCGGTATGTGATGCAAACCTGTCAGAGGTATGATGTGTGAGGATAGTTGATGTCGTGTCAAGGACATGGAGGAGGCAGAAGGACAGGATGCTGCTCAATTAGAGAAATTAAACCCAAATCTGAGGACATGCATAAGGTAGATCCAAACATGGTGTAAAGAAATGTGCAGGGTTTGTGTATCTAGTGTTATTTGAATCTCCGATTCAAGATTAATAAAAATGTTTTGGCACCTTTACGAAGACAAACAGACATAACAAGAGTTTTGCATTTGCATTAAAACCTTTAACATCTTGTCCAATTCTCTCTGTCTGTCTGTCTGTCTCTCTGTCTGTCTGTCTCTCTCTCTCTCTCTCTCTCTCTCTCTCTCTCTCTCTATGTATATATATATATATATATATATATATATATATATATATATATATATATATATATATATATATATATATATATACACTTTTATACTTCATTTAATTTTTATTTTCTGTTTCTATTTTTATTTTTTACATGTTGGACATTACACTACACGTCGTACTCTGTATAAATGTGTATTTGACAAATACAATTTCAATTAAATTAGATTTTTGGATCAAAACATCCTCTGAATTCTTAATTTTTCAGCTCAAATAATCATCACAGAAGCGGTGTCAAGCGAATAGTTTTTAATTGCTTAAGATTATTAAGATATTGTTATTGATTGAAATCATAGATGGCTCTAAACGTGTCAAATATTAGTAAATATTCTAATATATCCTAATATAATATATCAGTGGTATAAAGCATATTAAATCACGTAGTTCCACTTTGAAATAAATTTTTTTTTACTTATACTTAAACATATTGGGTCTGAGGTCAAAATGATAACAGTTGAGCAATAAACCTTTAAAATTGTTTCAGATTTTTGGAGATTATTATTATTATTTTTTACATTAAATTATGTCTCCAATTTTGTCACTCTCCATTTCATTAATACCTACTTTTTGGGTTTTTCTATTTAGTATATTAATATTCTATTTTTGCTATAGAAATGCTATAAAGTTATAGAGTAACTATATAATATAATTATATGATAATTATAAGCATATAATATAGATATAATCTTATGTCTTATTTTTTAACAATTAGCTATATTTTTAGTAATCAAATAATTGCTGATAAAAATGGAAATGTTAAAGTCACAAAACACACACACACACACACACACACACACACACACACACACACACACACACACACACACACAGAGCCTCTCACCCACACACTCCGGCATGATTCATGAAACAGTTATACAAGCCAGAAATGGTGGTTGCTAAGAGACATGGTAAGGTGCAGAGTCGATGATCAAGCAAAGTCAGAGATGGAGAGCGATTGTAAAGTGTGTGTAATTGGTAAATGAAAGCCGAGGATCTGTCATCGTATTAAATCAGCCGCAATGTGAGCTCGATACACTTCCCTCTAAAATAATGAGATGTCATTCGAGGCTATTTTTAGGTTCCTGTGCTTTACAATGTTGTTTCTCTTCACAGTTCTCCACACAGAAGCTGCAGATCTTTAGACTCCATTGAAGCAGTATAATCCATGCCTTCAGGGTGTTTGATGTGAAATGGATGGGAACAGTACAAACCTGTCAGAGCTTCATCTCTAAATGACTGATCCAATGGTAAAACTGCATTTTTAATTAGCTCGGGTTTGATCAGGGGTCATGTGTATAGAATGTGGCTTACAGAGTTGTTGGCTCTCGGATCGACTTTTCTCATTGCCTTGAAGATAGTGACAGATGGTTTATCCAAGGTCATTGATAAAGAAAAGCAGATAATGGCATCTTCATTGGTGTACCAGAAAAGCATTTGCTCTATTGTCCTTTAATATACAACAAATTCCCATTCTTCATTATTATCACATGCATACCTACTAATTTGTACGATTATGTAATAAGCATTTCATGAAGCAGCAGCACAATGCATAAAATCACACCAGTACAGGTCAATATCTTCAGAGTAAGTTCCCATCAACTGTCAAAACGGGGAAATAAATTTATCTCACTGCTTCTGACCGTGGCATGATTGTTGGTGCCAGTCAGGCTGGTTTGAGTATTTCTATGACTCAGATTCCTGACTACGAATCAGTATCAATAAAGAATGGCCTAGAAGGGCTATAGTAACTCAGCATACAACTCTGTACAATTGTGTTGAGCAGAAAACCATTTCAGAATGCATAACATGTCAAAACATGAAGCGACAAATGCAAAAAACCAAATCAGACTCCATTTCTGTCAGCCATGAACAGTAATACACTATATGGACAAGTATTGGGACACCTGACCTTTCCTGCAATATGATTCTTCTCCAAACTGTTACCACAAAGCTGGAGGCACACAATTGTATAGGATGTCTTTAGATGCGGTATAATAACATTTTGTGTTTAAAATAATGCAGGACATCAAAGGTCAGTGCTGGACAGATGAGGACTCAGATGGAGAGAATGAGCCTGAGCAGTTCCTCTATGGAATTCAGGTAAACAGCAAACACCAGAAGCAAGTTAAAGAAATTAGTCTTTATGTGTAAATACTTAAGTTTAACCTGATTACATTGAATGGCTTTCCAATATTCAGAGTCAACATACTGGCAGGGAAAGAAAATCTGTAATTGTAGATAATTAACATCAGATAATCGTACGAACTAGGAACTAGGAACTAGGAACTACGAAAAAAAATGAGTAAAAAATTAGCTCTGGAAACAAAATTTATTTACTTTATAAGCTCCTAGAAAAGACCAATGAGAATTCAGCCTTGTTAGTTTATCATTTACAATAATGTAATATAATGTAAAATAAATTCATAATAAATTCGATGACTTCAGGATTTTCAAACATGTACAGAATATAAAATATATGATTGACATGATCTGTACAAGACCCTCATCATAATTTAAACAACCAACAACCTGAGGGAACTCTGTGAACTTAAGACAGCACATTATGATACCTGCTGTAGAACATTGTAGAGTAAAGTGATGTAGCTTTAGTGTTATAATGAAATGTTCTTTTCATTTTTCATCACACAGGGGAGCTGTGCGGCTGATCTGTATCGCCATCCCCAACTGGATGCTGACATCGAGGCTGTAAAAGACATTTACACGGATAGTGCAATATCAGTCAGGTAGCGTGAGATGGATCCTTGAGCAACAACGTACAGATATATTTTATTTAGAATAAAAATTATATGTAAATGTAATTAATAGTTTATAGCCAATTATATGAAATTCGCAGGTTAAAGTAACTAATTAGGAAATAGAAATTGGGAACTAAAAGTACTACATACAAACATATTTTATTGCAACTAAAAATTATATGTTCCGGTAAATGAAATTTATATTTTATAGCCAATTATATTGAATTCGCAGTTTAAAGTAACTAATTAGGAAATAGCAACTGGCAACTAAAAGTGTTACATACAGATATATTATATTATAACAAAAAATTATATGTAAATTCAATTTATAATTTATAGCCAATTATATAAAATTTGCAGGTTAAAGTAACTAATTAGGAAATAGGCTACTATTTCTATACATTTCTATACATCATTTTATGTGTATGTATAAGATTTCCTCCACTATTATTGCCATACTTATAAATATGAACAAAGTAATAAAATTTTGTCTGTAATAATAACCAGTTTGAGCTTTCATTAAAAAAAAGAAGCACAAAAATGCTGAACAATTACATACACAACACAGTTATATTTGAAAATATGTATTAAACATGGGTGGCACAATTATTAGCACACTTATGGATCTATGAGTAAAATATATTAGAAGGTTATTCCCATGATATTTTCCATTTTTGAATACACTTGGGAAGTAACACATAGGCCAAATTCTATTAGTCATTAGTTAAGCTTCACAAAAGGGGAAATGGCTTTAAGGAAATAGCAGAATTACATTGAAAATTTCCATTTCCATCATGTAAATGTTAAATATCAATGGGAAAATATTTCAGAGCTTTCTTTGCTCATATTTACTAAGGGTACCAATATTATCAGATTTGTTAATTAAGTTTTAACATGTACTGGCATGGTCGTTATTTACACAACTTGACCTCACAAGACTTATGCTCTTGCAAAGGTCAGGCTTTTATTTGTGATTAGTACATTAATTCATTCGTGATAAGTACATGCCTCGACTCGTCATGTTTAAGCAGGGATTAATTGCGGTATTAGTGCATGATTACTTGTGAGCTCTTATTGTTACTGATGTAATCTTATTATTAAAAGAAAACTTCTTGCTATTACTGTATGAGTAAACTTTTAATTGTTATGAAAGATTTGTTTAATTTTGACGAAAAAATTAAAAGATCTCAATTTTAGAAGAAAAGCATCTCGTTATAACCAGAAATAAAAACATCTTATTAAAAAGAATAATTTCATTATCCCAAGAAAAGCATCTCATCATTACAAGAAAAACATCTCTTTATTATGATATAAGCATCTGAATATAAGCTAAAAACCCATCATTGTATTTATTGTGTTTTTAAACCAAACAGAGAATACGGCACAATTGATGATGTGGATATCGACCTCCATATCAACATCAGCTTCCTAGATGTATGTAATTCTCCTCTAATGGTCACAGTTTTAATAAAGTAAAATAAGCAGAAGTGCTCATGGTGTTTTGTCCTGAGTACTTGGTATTCTGCTATATGTCATTTGTAGGAGGAAGTTGCGACAGCATGGAAGGTCATTCGAACAGAGCCCATCATCCTGCGCCTCCGCTTCTCCCTCTCGCAGTACTTGGATGGACCTGGTAAGCAGCGAGTACCTGAATACACTGCTATCTTTTGAGCACCATGAATTTGTCTATGTGTGAACTGTACAAGATTCCAATAATGTTCAGGCAAGTCTCAAGTCTGGTGCCAATACGGTTCACCAATCGTCCTTTCTGAGAAATACGTTTAGATCAAAATAAGGTTTTAATATTTGGCAAATTTTTAAAAAAAATTAATAGAATTGTAAGTTTTATGCTTATTGGTTTGACAGCATGTGCTATGCTTGCTGTAGACGGTTCGTCTAGTCGTCACAATTTGTCAAATTTGTTTAAATCTTTACGCTTGCCCATTTTTCCTGCTTTGAACACGTCAACTTTGAGAACAAAATGTTCACTTGTTGCCTAATAAAATCCCACCCACTAACAGGTGCCATGATGAAGAGATAATCAGTGTTATTCACTTCACCTGTCATAATGTTATAGTGTCATAATGTTACGCCTGATTGGTGTATATTATGTTTCTGGAGGTTACATGGTAAATTATTGACAAAAGATCTCTGACATGTTCAGAAGATGATGCATGCACTAGAATCAACTGCTAGTTTAAATGTAGGGCAATAAACTGGCATCTAAATGTATATACAGTTTATACATACACTGCTGGGCAATAACTGACAAAACCTGAAGCTTTTAATGGTCTTAATAACAAATAATTAGTCAGAAAATCATCAAGAACGTAACAAATTGGCAAAGTAACTTGATTTTTACAGAAAGAAAAGTCAATATTTGTTCCATGTTAATGAGCTTCGAACATTTTAAATGCGTTTGTGAACCCAAATGTGGTGAATTTTACACCAAACAATTGAAACATGATCATGATTTGACCTTTAAGTACAGAAGAATTATTAAATTTGACAGACGTCGTTATCCAGAGCGACTTACATTTAGCTTGTTTATACAGATGAGCATCTATGTGGTTAAGAGCCTTGCTCAGGGGCCCACGGAGTGGCTGCTTGGTGTGGCTGGGATTAAAAGTTCAAGTTCAATGTCTTAACTATTAAGCTACCACCTCCTTAATTACCCATGTTAATGGTGGTACATATTATCATATTTTGCCATTTGGTTTGTTTCTTTTGTGTTTGCTACATTATAGTGTAACTAAATCTGTTACAGAGCCCTCAGTCGATGTATTTCAACCTTCTAATAAAGATGGATTCAGCCTCGGACTTCAACTAAAGAAGTAAGACATCTTAGAATTTGACAGCACAGAGTTTGGCAACATTTTTCCTTTTGTGTAAATCAAATTAAATTCCTTGTCTTTAACATTTTCAATTATCCGGATGCCTGGCTTACATTCTATCATATTCTATTCACATTCCCTTGCATTATACAGTCATTACTGAATAAATAGGAAATAAAATGCACTGGGAAGATAATAAGGTGGCCTGATGCAAAACAGAGTTACTCTCAATGCCCAAGTTCATTAGTTGAAATTTGTATGTATTTAAAAAAAAATTTTTTTTTAAATGATGTGGAATGTCTGTGAAACAGGTTTGTAGTTTAAATAATTTTAATAGTGGATGTGTGTGGGTGTTAAAATGCTTAATAATAATATACAAGGACATTATTAATGAGCTTTTCATAATACATTATTTCTTCTCTTTATTTATTTGTGTCCCATTTACCAATGGAAAAAATTTCCATTTCCAAATTAATATAAATTCCTTAGAAACACGAAATACGTATCACCAATAAAACTTTTTCATGTTTTACAATATACAAAAGTACAAAATGTGTTTAATACTTCAGGATCCTCAGCACCTTCATCTCCCAGCAATGGAAACACCTGAGTAATGAGTTCCTGAAAGTTCAGCAGGAGAAGAGACACAGCTGGTTTAAGGCTGGAGGGACTATAAAGAAGTTTCGTGCAGGCCTCAGCATCTTCTCCCCTATCCCTAAGTATGACATCTGTTTCTAATTCGATTTTTTCTATTTTACTACATTGTCATTATCATGCAATTTGGTGTGTTTCCATTTAAAGAATTTAACTTTGTAAATTTAGTGGAGAACATAGAGCATATAAACTGTGTGTACAATGTGTACAATGTGCTTGTCGCTTGTCCTGCCCGGATACACATCCTCTCTTTTTGACGATTACTAGCCCTCTCAGTGGGGCTGAACTCATCATCATCAGCTTCCAATCATTACATCATAAATAAACATGACTTACTGGTCAAACCCAAACATATCAACACCACTCAGAATCACTAAGAAAGTGCTCTAGACATGTATATATGTAATATATTAATATATAATATAATATGTATAGACTGTAAATAATCTCTAGATGTAATATTGTAAAAAAAAAAAGGAAAATCCATAACTATAAAGTCCTGTTTTGATTTCTGAATTTTATAGTTAATTCGGAAAGCTGTCCCCTTCTTCTGGGAGATTTTTGGGATGACATGGTGACAATAATAGATCTGCTCTGATTTTAGAAAAAAGTCTTGATGTTTGCACTGATGCTCTTTTGAGCAAATGAGCACAAATCTCAACAAGCACACTCCAAAATCTGGTGGAACATATGGCCAGAAGAATGGAGGTTATTATAAAAGCAAATGGGGACTAAATGTGGAAGAAAATGTTCAAAATCTCATGGCCAGTTGTCCACAAACTTCCGCCTATATAGTGCATCATGATAATTATTAGTGATGGTAACATCACAACAGTATTATAAAACCAGATATAAACATCATGGCTTGTAAATGCCATTTTTATATTGCCTGATTCTACAATTTAGACTTATAACTCTTTAGATACAGTAGCTTTCACCTGACAGCCACTTTTTTAGCTCTCAAACAGCACTAAAATGACAAGATTTCAATTCTAATGATAAAAAACATCACTGCGTTACAGGATTATGCTATAGATTCTGAAATTCTTTTTACAACCCTGATGATTCTTCATACCCAATGTCTCTATATTGGCTCCAGATCTCCCAGTTTTCCCCTGATCCAGGACACGGCGCTGAAGGGGAAACTGAACGTGCCTGAGCTGAGAATGACTCGTCTTATGAATCGATCCATCTCCTGTACCATGAAGAACCCGAAGGGGGAGCTGTTCAGTTATCCCCCAAATAGCCAGGTCAGATAGCAGCCTATTTCATGACTCATGAACACCTCACACTTCACCCATTATGCTGAATTACAACAAACAATTAAAACGCAGCCATGTAACGCTTCCAATGTTTAAAAGAATAGCAGCACAGGTCTAACGCATTGATAACTGAATTCAAAATAGTGTACACTGGTTATACACTGGTTGTCTGGTACACTTTGGGTTCCGAATGTTTAGGAAATTTTAAATACATGGTAAAAGTGTAAAGATTTCGGTTCTGTTTTTGTGTTTCCATATTTGCGTTTTTCTCTCCCTTTCTGTTTCTGTGAGGTTTTTGATTTGTTTATGACGTTTGTGGTTTTGCTGTGGTGCTCTTTTTTTGTGGTTTAATGGTCATGATTTTGGATTTGCTATTATATTTGTTATAAAGTCATGTTTCTTTATTCTATAGTGTCCCTTATGTATATTATAATGATCATTCTTTATTTGTTGTTTGAAACTGACTGAAAAGGTTCTTACAGTGCTATTTTGCCAAGCTGAACGTTTCCAATCAAATGGTTCTTTGCAGCTGAAATTCAGTTACAATGAAGCCATTTTGACAGAAGATGATTTTAAAGCCACCACAGGTCCCCCTTCCTGAAGCCTGTCTCCCCCCTCGTCTGCCTCTGCCTAGCGTGGCTGGCTGGCGCCCTTTCCCATAATGCTTTGTCTCCATTGACCCATCAGACTGTGGCAGTCCCGGCGGGCAGGGCCCCGGCGCAGATTACCACGCGGCAGCTGATTGAATTGTTTTTCTCATCCCAGGCGGGCGGCCACTGCAAGAACATCCCCACTCTGGAGTACGGTTTCTTAGTGCAGGTACCATCTTGGTTCAAGCTTTACAACCAAAAAATCAGTACAAATCTTCATACATAAATAGACTAATCACTTCATCTTATGGATTTCATTCATGTTATTGTGCTGATGAACTGTGAACTCAACAAGTGTAAAATGCGTGCATCCACTCATGTGCATGATTCACCTTGCAAAATTGATGATTTGTCATAAATCTGTCAGAATCATCAGTTACGTGCAGCATTATCATGGACAATTTACTCATCTGTGTGTTTGTGATGTGAAATCGACCCGACCACATGTTGTAGAACATTAATGTAGTCAGTGCAGATGTATAAAACAATACATGAAATGCACATTGCTGAAGAAATCAACAAAATCTCAAAAAAAAATAATTTCTTTAACATCTCCCTCAAACAAAACAACAAAAACATTTATTTACATATTTACATACATATAAAACTAATTAATTAATTAATGCATCTCTCTCTGTCTCTCTTTCTCTCTCTCTCTTTCTCTCTCTCTCTCTCTCTCTCTCTCTCTCTCTCTCTCTCTCTCTCTCTCTCTCTCTCTCTCTCTCTCTTTACATATTTACATACATATAAAACAAAATTAATTAATGAATGAATCTCTCTCTGTCTCTGTCTCTGTCTCTCTCTCTCTCTCTCTCTCTCTCTCTCTCTCTCTCTCTGTCTCTCTCTCTCTCTCTCTCTCTCTCTCTCTATGTAATTAAAGAACAGGTGTTTTTGGTTAAATCTCAAATAGTTATTTCTTTACATAATTATTTTTTGTAGATAAATAAAGTTTTAATACATTATCTCCACAGTATCTCCAATATTTTTTTTTTTTTTTTTTTACATAAAGTTTTATATATATATATATATATATATATATATATATATATATATATATATATATATATATATATATATATATATATATATATATATACACACACACACCTTTAAACACCATGTATACCTACAAACAAACATATCAATCCAAAATCTAACTTTGATTAAAATATTTGGGGGGAAACCAGTATGTAAATAAAAAAAACACAACCACAGACATTTTTTTCCTTTAATTAAATTTCTTCAGTGGGAAAAATCTCTTCTGAATTAGCTTTCAAGTACAACTAATCCCTGATCAAAAGGTACATCAAAAGTGTACAGACTGCACCTTCAAATCTACTTAATATTTCTTATGTATTTGTAATCAGTGCAGGTGTAAGTTAGTCATCCACTTGTTTATTCTTCTTCTTCTCTTCCTCTTTCAGATAATGAAGTATTCTGAGCAGCGCATCCCGACCCTGAATGAGTACTGCGTGGTGTGTGATGAGCAGCACGTCTTTCAGAATGGCTCTATGCTCAAGGTACCAGACACAGACACACACACACACACACACACACACACACACACGCACGCACGCACGCACGCACGCACGCACGCACGCACACACACACATACACACACACACACACACACACACACACACACACACACACACACACACACACACACACACACACTAGCGGTGTTCATTCTGATTAATTCCAGTGACTCCATTCTGGTCACCAAAATGAATTTTTTGTATTCTAATTTCATTAGTGGTAGCTCAGTGTTTAGATGTTAGACATCTGGTTGAAAGGTTGTGAGTTCAAATTCCAGCAACCCCAAGCTGCTCAGTTGTATAAGCATTGCTCTGGATAAAAGCTCTACCAAATGCCATTAATATAAATAATGACCAACAGTTATCTGTTTGTGTAGTTCATTCAGTTGATTTAGAACCAGCGCCATGTTTTTTTTTTCAATGGGTTAAATCAACCAATGACATGCAAGCAAAGCAGTCATATGTTCAAATTAGGCTTTCAGCGTAGAAAAAAAGGTTTCAAAATGTTGAATTGAACGAGAAAGGTTCATTCACTCAAACGAATTGTTTACGAACGCAACACCTCCATATGGCACTCACAGAGCAAAGACATTCCACCCTCGTCTTATTCATCACTGTAAAGTGCTGTATTGTATAATTAATGATAGGAGCGTATTGCGTTTCTCTGATAGATGTGGTGTTCTTTTTTTTAGCCTGCAGTATGCACCAGAGAGCTGTGTGTGTTCTCATTTTACACTTTGGGAGTGATGTCAGGTGCAGCCGAAGAGGTGGCTACAGGAGCTGAGGTACTCAAACACATACATGTTAACAGTTTTCACACGCACTTGTCTAGGATGCTCTGTGTGCACTGTTAAGAGTTTGTTTTTTCTTCTTTTTTTTCTTTTTGCTGAAAAGAAACCTAATAGCTGAAATAAACACTCTTACACCTTAAAATAAAGTAATTTGTAACATGAAACCAATAAAATAATATCCATCACATCAGAAATGCCGAACTGCAGAACTCCGCAACAAACAGGCAGAATAGCTGCATAGCTCAATTTTTATCTGCAATCTTATATTAGTAATCGATTTGTAAGGAACACTTCTTTAGCATTTTCTCTTGATAAGTGCCTCTTTCCATCCATCGTGGTTATATTTTGCATTGTTAACATCATGTGTGCTGTATTTTGAATCGACTAAGAGCAGGTTTTTACATAAATGTACAAAACAAACTCAAAAATAATCATTTAAAATTCGAGATTTTGACCCCTTATAAAGTACTTTATGCACATTTAATGATCGATCATGCTATGACAATATCAAATCTAACCACAGGTATAAGCTATTTAATTTTTTTCATTATTGCAGATTGCAGGTGCAATTTCACATTCAGATAAACATACTCTTACAGGATTATGGCAAAAGATTTGTTTTCCACTGCACCTTCATTTGCTATGTCACATGACCTCTGTACCTATTTTACATTTCTGTTCCAGGTTCATTTTTATTTTATGCACTTGCATCCATTCTCCTCATTACATGACAGTTTCTTCAATATCCAGGTTTATAGGTAAAGAACACACAAATGTGGGTTAAACCAGAAGTCCCCAACCACTTGGTCCTGACTCAATACCAGGTTGTGGAAAAGTCGCAACCAGGTTGCACGAGCGTTTGTATTTTTGCCCTTTATGAGCCCTCTCTAAATGAACACAATTAAGAAAATGTTGTTTCTACACTTGCATAAGGTTTAGCTAATTATTAACAAGAGTGTTATACAAACATTCCTCAAAATTTGCTTCATATTTGTAGTTGCTATGAATACGCACTTTCACAGTTTAATGTAAAAACAATCTTCAATAAGAAAATCAATGATTGTACAATATAAATAAAATTAAAAAAGTACCAACTGTGCTGCAAGTGATACAAACAACAATAATAATCACAGCTCAGATGAACACTACCAGCTTGAAAAACACAAAAACAAGCACTTTCCAGTCATCGATGATTGTACAATGATGAAGGACAGGTGTGTGTGTGTGTGTGTGTGTGTGTGTGTGTGTGTGTGTGTGTGTGTGTGTGTGTGTGTGTGTGTGTGTGTGTGTTTGTGGGCAGGACAACGCATCTGAATGCAGCATGTGTAGGCGTCTAATGAGGTGGTCATAGCAGTGATATTTACCATGGATTCAGGGAACATTTGGCTTGTAGCTATGACTCATTCCATCTGTCACACCTGCTGTGGAGAATTCATTTCTGAAGGGCAAATCAAATCTTTTTCTATCAAAGTTGCATTAAATACAGTTTTTCCTGAACTAGTTTGTAAGTGTTTCCCTAAACCCTTTACACAAGCGAACAAAATGATTTAAAGGTTTCAGTCTAATCACTTATACATGCATTATATGGACAAAGGTTTGTGGACACCTGTCCATAATTTTCTTGGGCTTTTTGAACATTCCATTCTACATTTAGTCCCCGATAACCTCCATCCTTCCACTAGATTTTGAATTTTTTTGCTTTTTTTATACAGGTTGTGGATCTTCTAGTTGCCATGTGCAGAGCTGCTCTAGAGTCTCCCAGAAAGAGCATCATCTTTGAACCATATCCCTCCGTAGTCGACCCCAATGATCCCAAAACCCTCGCTTTTAATCCCAAGGTGATTGCCCATCTTCTCAGCATGGACTTAGTGTTTGTATATTACAATTTCCGCTATGATATTACTTGTCCTTACTCTCAAATACGTATCAAATTTGTAGATATATATTTACCAGTGTTATATGATGTGATCTAGTGATGAACTTGTTTTAAACTTGACATTTTCATCAATCTATGCAGTTTTACACTTAATTACGTTTCTGTTTGTATGGCGCATGCTTCTCCATGGACGCTGGGCCACAGAAGAAGAATTATGAAAGACTGCAGAAGGCGCTAGACAGTGTTATGTCCATACGGGAAATGACTCAGGTATTGTTTTGTAATAAAGTAATAAATACTAATGCTGTACCTATTCCAAAGATAAATTAGTGTCATTCATGAGATTTCTGTCTTTGGTATACTTTGATGTGTCTGTCTTTGGACTTTCCATTTTTTATTTTTGCCTTAATTCTATTGTGAGTAACTGTAACTGTGAGTGTTTTTTGTGTAACCGTATCCTAAATGAGAATGTCTATAGTGTAACTATGTGTGAGATACTGTCCTTTAAATGTCGAATTAGGTGTTAAATTAAGTGTCTTTGGTATTACTGGTTATGAGGGATGAGTGATTATGTATTTGGTATTACTCTGCTAAGAGACATGGATGAATACGACTTTGGTGTTACTGCATTATAATAGTATGAGTGAATGTGTGTATAATAGTTGACTATGTCTTCAATTACTGTGCTATCAGGAATGCATGCGTGTGGAGAACACGTGTAGATGGATGCAGAACAGACCGACACTTTACTGCTAGCCAAACCCCCCCCCCCCCCCCCCCAAAAAAAAAAAAAAAAAAACGCTGTTATATGGCGATATTTTAGCTTTAAGATCATCAACACTGAGCAGAAAGAGGAATTGTGCAAGATTTGCAAAATTAAAGGTTCTTCAAAAAGAATAAAAAAAAATTTTCTTCAAAAACATTTGGAAAATTTCAGCATTATCACTAATCTGTGTGCAATTTCCTTGATAGCCAATCAACTGGACTCATGATACCATTTATTATATCGCAATCCCAATATTGACCACAATAATCCCAATATGCCGTTTTTCCCAAATCGTGCAGCCCTATTACCTGAGGGATGTGTGGGTGTGAGGCATCAGGAAACATGTCTATAGTTCCTGGGATAGTTGAGCACTGTGTCACAATACTATATGAAATTAGTGAGTGTGTCTTTACAGCGATTATCAGGATAACAAGTGTGGGAGAATTTCTTGGTGTTCTTGTATAAGGAATAATGGAGTTTAATTTTCTGTAACACTAGGGATCAGTTAATATCTCTTTGGTTGAACTTTACTATGAGGAATGAGGCAGTGTTTGTTGTTATTATACTCTGAGGGTTTAAAGACATTTGTCTGTGGTCTTTTGTGTAATTGTGGCTCTGTGTATAATAACAGGGATCCTATTTGGAGATAAAGAAACAAATGGATAAACTCGACCCCCTGGCTCATCCTTTATTACAGTGGTATGTGACATAAATATATTCAGCTTTTATGTACATTCACAGTTTTATAAACTACACAGATACTAGTCTGTCTCTTGTATTTGCTTTCTGATTGTGTTCTTCTGCCTTCTGTAGGATAATATCCAGTAACAGATCTCATATCGTCAAATTGCCTCTAAGCAGGGTATGCTACGGTAGATTTTTTCTTCGAGGCTGGCTTGTGTGAAATTCAGTATTATTTGATACATTGATATTTCATTATGTTGTATGCTTGTATGCTATTTACTTTATTTTACCTGCTGAGTCTGGGCATTACAATCTGTTTAATTAGCAGCTGAAGTTTATGCACACGTCCCATCAGTTCTTGCTCCTGAGCAGCCCACCTGCAAAAGAAGCTCGATTTCGGACAGCCAAGAAGCTCTACGGTAGCACCTTTGCATTCCAGTGAGCAGTTTTATTTTATCTTTACTGCTTATTCTACAACCAGAAAAAGCATGCATTAATATGGTTTATTATATTAATTGTAATTAATTATAATTAATTAATTATATATATATATATATATATATATATATATATATATATATATATATATATATATATATATATATATATATATATGCATATTGGTGTCATAGACCCATCCGTCTTATAGACCCAACATATTTACAATTTAAACTCAACCACCTGTTCTGTAGCTGCTATTTCTTTAAATTTTTAATGCACATTCGCGTTGGCATTTAATAAAAAATAAACATACAAATTAAGGATCTTTACTTATACGCATAATCCAACTTCACCCTGATGACACTATTGTTTTTGTATAGTGATTTTTTTTTATACAGCAAATTACACCCTTAAAGATCTCCACACTTTATTCACCTTTAAAAAAATACAATCCACTCTAAACAGATTTCTATTGACGTGTAAAAAAAACCCCAAACACAGCCGTGATAAATGTGATGAAAAGAAAGAAAGAAAATACCTTTAGTTGCAGAGTAATTATGCATAAATGTACACAATCAGATTTTATATTCACAAGCTTTCACATGAATATTCCTTCTCATTGTAGTGGTTCACATATCGAGAACTGGCACTCTGTTCTGAGAAATGGACTAGTCAACGCCTCCTATACCAAATTACAGGTATCTATCTACAGGCTACAGATTGCCTGCTGGGGCACAAATGCATTTTACTAGTACCGAATGTCATTTTACTTTCAGGTTTCAGGTCATAAGAGACTTTGAGGTTTGCTATGCTTATGACTACACACACTCCAGAGTGATGTTCATGTTTTACAATCATACTAAAGTAATAAATATAATAGTGGGAAGAAAAACTGGATGTGAAATGGGGATACAACGTGATTAGGACTCCAGTTCAATATCAACTCGTCTTTAATTATAACCAGTCATCCAATATGTAATGTAATGTAAGGACATTTTAATGGACTGGTTTCTATGTTGAGAACATTCCCATAGCAACCCAATGTATGATGAAGTGTTTACTAAAGATGAATGAGTAAATACAATGAATTATTCTTCATAGGAAAAAGATGCAGGTTATTCTGTTATATTTTAGTTTCTGTCCTTATGAACACTTTATATGTGACTTTATATGAACATATTGTAGATTTAGTGCTTCTCTTTTAATATTCTCAACTCTTCTGTGAAGGCATTTGTCTAGATTTGTCTAGGGATTTGTGTTCATTTAGCAGTGAGGTCAGGCACTGATTGTCAGACGAGGACGTCTGGGGTGCATTTTGACTCTGCTGTTCATCCCAAAGTTTGTTGTTTATTGGGGTTCAGATAGACCCCTAAGGATACTCAGGCTCTTCCCCTCCAATCTTGATAAACCATATCTTGATGGATATGGCCATTCTGGAACTGGTTTGGGGTTCAGGGAAGGAAAATGATAATGATGTTATGTATCAAAGCATTCTGTACTTTCTTTTTTATGCACCAGTTTGCAGGCATAACATTATGAAATTATAACATTAGGACAGGTGAAGGTAATAACACTGATTATGTCTTCATCATGTCACCTGTTAGTGAGTGGATATATTTATTAGGCAGCAAGGAAACATTTTGTCTTCAAAGTTGTCCCCAAATGAAAAATAGGCAAGCGTAAGAATTTGAGGAAGTCTAATTGTTTTTTCAAATTGCGACGTCTAGACGATTGGGTCAGAGCATCTCCAAAACTGCAGCTCTTGTAGGATGTTCTCGGTCTGCAGTGGTAAGTGATCCAAGGAAGGAAAATTGGTGAACCAGCGATAAAGCAATGGGTGTCAGGAGTCAAGGCTCATCAATGCACACGGGGAGTGAAGGCTGGCCCGTGTGGTCCAATCCAACAGCCGAAATCCTGTAGCTGGAATTGCTGAAGTAGTTAATGCTGTTAATGTAGGATGAGTCAGAACTGTTTTGGTAGCAACAGCAACATAATGTTATGTCTGATCAGATTATGGCGTGATGGTTAGTGTCCACATACATTTAACTATGTAGTGTACTTCAGAGTTGTAAGGTATGAAGTTGTAGGAGTCAATGAAGTGATCTAGCAAATCTAATTAGATGTCAAGTTACAGTCGACATGAAACCTCATTTAAACCATGACTAAAATATAACATAGTTAGACTAATATCAGACAATCTTCCTCTCTTCAACCCAAGCTGCATGGGGCAGCCTATGGCAAGGGCATCTATCTCAGCCCCATCTCCAGCATATCTTTTGGATATTCAGGTAGGCCTCACAGCCGGAATCGTGTCATGGCACCATGCGTCTCTGTCGTGCTCACCTATGCCTCATCATGTGCTTTCGGTGCCGTGCTGTTTATACCATGCTCGTGGATGTGTGTTGTCCAAATATAACGTCATTTACATGAGGTCTTGTTGTGTACATATTTCGGATTTGTTCGTTATACTATTTGTACTGTTGTTTCTTTCATTTTTTCATGTATTTAACCGACAAATAAATTTCAGTCGTGAGCTCAATTCCTGGAAGAAGCTGCCCACATGATTGACAGCATATAAACAAAGATTGGTGTACATGCTCAGGCCAAACAAAACATAGGAAGTTCCCCAGCTGATAGTCAGAGTGCACACAAATGGGTGTTATAACTGTTTTGGATGTTAGGACTCATAACTGCTGTAGTATGTGGACTGTTTTATTGTAGTTAGGGTATAATAACGTTTCATTAATGTGATTAATTGTAGGACCTGCTCCATTAATTCAATTGCATTTTTCATTCATCATCAATGCTTCATGATGTGATGCATGGGCTTTAGTGGGAGTGCTGTATAAAAATATTGGTTATGATAGCTCAGTTTGTGTGTGTGTGTGTGTGTGTGTGTGTGTGTGTGTGTGTGTGTGTATACAGGAATGGGTAAAGGACAACACCGGATGCCAACCAAAGATGAACTGGTGCAGCGCTATAACCGTATGAACACTATCCCTCAAGTAAGAGCTTTACAATCTCCAGGAATGTAATGCATTTGGCTCATTTTGTACCCAAGGTATTAAAACTAAGTTAAATTAAGTATAAATTTATATTTTTATTTTTTTCTCTTTTCTTCTCTTTTCTTTTCAGAGTCGTCCGATTCAGTCACGATTTCTACAGAGTCGGAATCTAAACTGCATTGCACTTTGTGAAGGTAAGTAGTGCAAACGTGTCTAGAAATGTGTTAGTTGAGTGGAAATCTAAACCTTCACGCTAATGTTGTTTTTCTATAGGCAGATAAAAACTGATTTTAACATTTATTTGTCATATACGCAACCACACAGAGTGTGACAAGCAGTGAAATGCCAGTGACACATACAGAATATAAGTGTTCATTATTTATTTTTAGGAACGCAGATGAAACAACAAATTTCTAACTATACGATAATCAGCAGTCAAGACATAAACTTTGGGGAATAACTTATTTCCTGCACAAATTTGCATACAGTAAAATCTAGCAAACAACCGGCGACTCACAAATAAATTCAGAATTGATATTTATTTTACTGCACTTCTATTTTATTTATTCATTTTTATTCTTTTATATTTGTTGTATCATAATAATTTGGAGAAAGATAGAGAAAGGGGGGATAGATAGATAGATAGATAGATAGATAGATAGATAGATAGATAGATAGATAGATAGATAGATAGATAGATAGATAGATAGATAGATAGATAGATAGATAGATAGATAGATAGATAGATAGATAGATAGTGAGAAAGGAAGTGAGGGACAGACAGACAGACAGACCGACAGACGGACGGACAGATGATAGATAGATAGATAGATAGATAGATAGATAGATAGATAGATAGATAGATAGATAGATAGATAGATAGATAGATAGATAGATAGATAGATAGATAGATAGATAGAAAGAAAGGAAGTGAGGGACAGACAGACAGACAGACAGACAGACAGACAGACAGACAGACGGACGGACAGATGATAGATAGATAGATAGATAGATAGATAGATAGATAGATAGATAGATAGATAGATAGATAGATAGATAGATAGATAGATAGATAGATAGATAGATAGATAGATAGATAGTCTGCAGTGTTTAGTCATTTGCGAGTCTCATGCTGTTTGAGAGACTTTACTGTAAACTTGAAAGATGAATTATTCCTCCTCTACTAAAGATTATTTCTTGCCTGCAGATTATTTTGCAGGTGCAATAAATATCATTGTGTTTTATCTGCATTCCTAAAAATAAATCATGACCACTCATTTTTATGTGAACTCGCACAGTAAGCATAAAATATCTAAAAGTTGCACAGTGTCCAGGGGTCTGTTTACCGAGTCCGATTAGTTTATATTTAAGAGCTTTCAGATTTACTGAGTTTATTCCCTGGTGCTTTTACCTTCCAAGTGTAGACCAAAATGTCTACTTACAATCATTTCCTGCAGGAAGTGACCAAACACACTGAGTCAGAAGAAGCATTTTATGGCAAATTCCCGGCCAAAATGTTCTTATTATTGTACTTTAGTTCACAACAGCTCATTCTTCATTCTGCTCTGAAAGATTTGATTCCTATTCTGTGTCTAATATGTTAAAATTTTCTATTAAGATTTGAATGGTATTGTTAAGAAGACTAGTTTTTTTTTTGTGTATTTTTAGCTTAAAGAAAACGAGTATAAAATACAGGAAAGAGATGGGCTGTCTGTTTATGGCTGTGTTTCACAGATGTCCGTACATCATTAAACACATCTAAAAAATTAAAAGCTTGGCAAATTGCTGTTGTAGAAGAAGAATAAAAGACTTTAGGACGTGCTGTCATGGAAAACTTTGAGGTAGTAACATTAAATCAGTCAATGAATATTTGGAATATTTCATAGTAACAGCAGTATAATTCCCAATATAATATAGAAATGTCATGTTTATATAGCCAAATGTGTTTTTTCTCCAAACTGTTAACCATTAAGTTGGAGGCACACACTATAGGACGTCTTACATTTTCCCTTCACTTGGACAATGCCCTTGTTCACAAAGTCAGCTCCATGAAGATCTGGTTTACATGGGTTGGAGTGGAAGATCTTGATTGGCCTGCTATAGAGCTAAGACCACATCTCTATTGAACACTTTTGGGATGAATTGGATTGCTGACTGCACCCCAGGCCTCCTCACGTGACCTACATCAGTACAGGACTTTACTAACACCCTTGTGCCAGATGAGCACAAATCTCCAAAACCACACTCCAAAATCTAATAGAACATCTTTCCAGAAGAGTGGAGGTTATTATAAGAGTTAATGGACATTAAATGTGGGATAGCACACAAACTTTTGTCCAGATTTTTCATGATTCCATGATTGTTTCCAGGTCCACCACTTACCAAAACACCCTCAGAATTTTTTCCCCCGTAAAAAATCCCCTAAAAATTGGTAGTATGAATTTCATGCAGATTTCACATAGAATTTTTTTTATTCATATTTTTTAGATGTTAATGCTGTGGAAAAGCACAGTGCTGGAAAAAATACTCTCGGATGAGTTTTATGCAATAAACATAGTTACTTTCCTCAGTGAGATTTTATCAGTACTGGATTGTGCCGGGTCTGTGTGTTTGAACGGACCGAGATGACCTCAGGCAGCTGCTCTTAGAGAAGATGATAGAGAAGCTTGAACTCGAGCATGATGACTGTGTTCTTCTCTTCACCATGGTTTAACTGAAACATAGAAAATCCTGCAAGAGTATGACGTTAATTATTTGTAATATGATCTGTTACAGTGATCACATCCAAAGACCTCCAGAAACACGGAAACATCTGGGTGTGTCCTGTTTCCGACCACGTGTGCACACGCTTTTTCTTTGTGTAAGTACCCAGGAACTGAGTGTGTGATGTTTAGTGTGTATGATTTTCTGTGAACATGTAGAGTTGCTTTATGCTCTCGCACCAGGGGGCGATGTTGGACCAAACATGAATCCATGCATATCCTGAATCTCTGGTTTAGAGTTCCAGCCCCAGTCCTGGAATAACTGGAACATGAACATGTTTAAATTGTTTTCTGGTTTGAACACATCTGTTTTTTTCTCAGCTAAGGTGTGTTTGAGCAGAAAAAAACACGTGCAGAACAGAGCCCAAAAACTAGTCCAGGACCATGGCTATGAACATGCAGTGACCAAAAACTGTATTTTGTATTAAACCAGATTATTGTCTTATAATATATGATTATATAATAATTATTATTTTTGAATGATTATAAAATACATCACCATTTAAGGGCCAAGGGCCTTGCTCAAGGGCCCAGCAGTAACAGCTCGTCAGTGGTGGGATTCAAACTCATGACCTTCGGATCAAAAGTCCAACATCTTAACCACTAATCTACCCCTCCACATTGCTTGGCAAATGATTCATAACCAGTTATATGTATTATGTTGGATCTGACTTCAATGAGATTTTGGAGACATTTAACCTTATGTAAAAACAACCTCTTTATCTGCTGTTTCTCCATCATTGAAAATGTAAAGGCTTTGACATGAAGGAGTTGGTGTTGAATCTATAATGATCTCAGATGTTGAGTTAATTTATGAGTTGCTGAGGAACACCTGGTTCTAACTCCAATTGACTGTAGAAAGAACATTACTCAAAATCACACACCCTGGTGCTCATGATATTTCAACTCTCAGGTGTTTTTATTGTTTTTTATCACACGTGCATCAATGAGTCTCGGCCGGCCATGACCCTGTCGCTATCACTGTTCCTTCCTTGGAGCACTTTTGATAGATTCTGACCACCGCAGACCAGAAACATCCCACAAGAGCTGCAGTTTTGGAGATGTTCTGACCCAGTCGTCTAGACATCACAACTCGCTCTAATCCTTATGCCATTTTTCCTGCTTCTAACATGTCAACTTTGAGGACAAAATGTTCACTAGCTTCATTAAAAATCCCACCCACTAACAGAGTTATTCCCTTCTCTGCTCATAATGTTATAATGTCATAATGTCATGCCTGTTCGGTGTATATTATGTCTTTAATATATAAATGATTTATTGCATTCTATAAATAAATGTCTCATTTTTTTAATCTACTTTATAACTAAGAAAGTTCTGGCTGCAGCTAGTGGAAGTTTGTGACACACTGTTCTCTCTTCTTTCTTTCTTCCTGTCTCTTTCTGTCTCTCTCTCAGATATGAAGATGGCCAGGTGGGAGATGCTAACATCAACACCCAGGAGCCCAAGGTGCAGAAGGAGATCATGCGTGTGATTGGCACTCAGATCTACTCGGGCTGAGAGGGAACCTCGGGGCTGTCTCCAGGGACTTGGTGCTGCAGAAACACAGCTGTAGCACCTTAGCTTTTGCTCAGAGAGAAGAAGCAGGAGAACCGAATCTTTCAATCCACCCTCTGTCCTCCCTTGTGCTTCTCTTCTGCCTTTGTTCTTTCTTCTTTTCCTGGACTTTCATGAGAAGGTTTGGATGTGCGTCCCCTCTCTTCTCCCCGTGTCCCGTTTCGAGGCTGCTGAGTCGTACGGACCCGTCCTTTTTCTCCATCTGTAGCAGGAAGTGATAAGAAAGTACGAAGCAAACTTTATGTGGAAGTATTTTATATGGCACACTATAAAGACCCAACTTTTGGCACACTGTGCCCAGAGGCAGTTTCACTGCCAACGAATGCTAAAGCAAGAACAGAACTTCACGACTCGTGGCATCTATATACCACCTCCTTCCATCACGACGGACAAGATGCCTGATTGGATGCTTAAATCTATCCATCAACCTGATGTGAACTCACCCATCTCACCATGGCCTCCTATCTTTCGATCCTCGGACACTCGCTTTCATTTCCGTCCAGTCCTGAGCTGAATAACCGTATCGCTCCATCACACCTCTTCTACTGTTTATAGCATTCTCATTCACCAAACAGTTATCAGGCGGAATCTTTAAAAAAGTATATATATTTCAGGTCTCGGGATCGAGAGCGCCAGATCTTCTTGCACCCTTATTGCGTTTTTACAAGAAAAAAAAAAGAAGAAAGAAACATCCTGCTCTTGATCTGTTTACTTTCATATTCTTTGAGTAATGGCGTATTAATATCCAAGATGCGGTTATCTCCGAGGCTGCTGTTGTTCAGCTACTCCTTCTGGTAAAATCAATTTCCTTTTCTTTTGTCTCCGGTGCACAGCATGGCAGAAACACGATCATGAACATGAACACACACACACATACACATGCGCTGGAAAGATGTTTACTGTTAATTTATCAGCGGGAGCACGGGCGCTTCGGTTTGACAAATTAAATAACGGAATTTCATTATTGCTCATATTCACAGCTATTCCTCCTAATCACCGAGTTCTCTAATTTCATTATGTCCTGGGCGGGGAAAGCTCTCTGACAAGGTCATTTAACATAAATCGAAGAAATCAAAACCTCATTTAACATTCCTTTACAGCTACTGGTTATGGACACAAACCCTGTTTCTTCGTAGTATACAGTATAACTGAGAGGCGTTGAATCCTCCGGCTCGAGTTCTTTTGAAATATATTCCTTCAGCTTGGTGTGAGTTCTGAAAATGCTCTTCAAGCCTGAACCATGTGTTTCTCCACATACAAGCTCGGAGTCTGTTATCACTTAAACAAACCTGTGTAACGTGCGAACGAACACTACGGACTTGACGAATGTTTGCCGTCGTTTGGGGCATTTGAATGAATGCAAGCAGTTTGTAAATAAAATCTGTGTTAACTGCAAACGAACAAACAGGATAGCCGTCTTTCGTCTCCTTTACAGGCTCCTGGGTGCATTTATGTCTGTCCAGTTCTGCTTTATTATTGCTTTTATTGTGTCCCAGTGCTCCAGCATAAAAAAAAAAACATTCAAAAGCAGTCACCTAATGCAAAAATTAAGGTCGCTGTGTGCACAGTTGCAGATAATTCAGTGTATTTTGTATTCAAAGAAAAATGTAAGACTGAATAGAGTCTTGTTGTTTTTTTTATTGAATATTACTTCGAATTCCTGTGTCCCATAATTCCCAGTGTTCCTGAGTCTCAGAAATTTTAGATTTTATTTTTAAATGACATGCTAGCGCATACGCACTAATCCTCATTAAATGTCTGTGGTTATGCAATTTGCAAACCCCTCAATGCCTTTCGACTTTTGTTGGCATATTGAAATTTGTAGGCATTTTCTTCTCAGAAAAAATATTGAAAAGGTTCTAGGGTTTATGTTTTTGTAGGCTCAGGTGGTCCTGATGAGGGGGACCAGAAGTAATTTGTTGCTAGTCCTGAGATGCAAACACCAGACATTACAGTCTAACAAAAGTTGCCGTTCCCTTTGTGTGTTCCTGTAGAGGGCGACCTTCAATACAACAATACAACATTAGAAACACACCTGTGTGGAAAATGAGGCCTGTTTTGTCGATCAATGCTTTTAAACTGTTGCGCCTGCAATTTTATAAGACATACGATCACCTCAGACTCTTTTTTAGAGTGTGGTCTCTCACACTCCTGCAGTTATGTGTTGATCCATTGACTGTCAATAAGATAAAGCCTGGATTTTGTTTTAAATCATTTATATTCTAGCACGTTTACAAAAACAATATATGGACAAAAAGTTTGTGTGCATCTGAGCAGATTTGAATGTGCTTTTTGAACATCCTATTTCAAATGTATTCTCCATTTGCTCTTATAATAACCTTCACCCTCTGGAGATTTTCTCTCATTCGGGTACTGATGTAGGTGAGGTGAGGAGGCCTGGGGTTCAGTCAGTGTCCAAATTCATCTCGAAATTTTCAACAGGGTGGAGGTCAGAGCTCTATTGTTGACCACTGAAGATCTTCCACTGCAATGCTTCTAATGCATGTATTCATGAAGCTTGCTGTATCAGGTTTGGGTCTCCTAGTTCATGTGAGGTAAAAAAAAAAGACGTCTTATACAATTGTGTGCCTCAAACTGTGTGCTAGCAGTTCCACATATAGCTGGAAAAGTCAATACTTTTGTCTAAGCATCTTAAGAATGTTATCTTGAACCTATCCAAAGAAGAAGGAAGAGGTGGTCTTTAGTGGAATTCAATGTCCTTCGTCACCCTTGTACAGCTTATCTAGATGTTCTTTAAGTTCCTGGTTTATTGATTACTGAGATCGGAACATGGAGGCTTGACCTTTTATGAATATTCTCCAAAACTTCTTACTTTTTTCATTCATTGGGAACATACTGAAAGATCTCCTTTTGTCATGCAGTTCCTTTAGGGGGAGCTCTGGCTCTGTTCAAATGCATCCTTTTTTTTTCACGTATGTGCAAAGTATGTGAGGTTACACACACACACACACACACACACACACACACACACACACACACACACACACACACACACACACAAACACACACACACACACACACACACAAACACACACACACACACACACACACACACACACACACACACACACACACACACACAGAGTGGCTGCTTGTTTTGTTAGATAAAAGTGGGCTGAACGTGAGGCTGCCTGGTCAGAACACGTGGCCTGCCCTCTCTATGGTGATGCTCCCTTTCTTGTGCTTCCTTTTGCTTTTCCTTTATTTGCCTCCACAAACAGGTCCTTTTGTTTTTGGCACAAAAGAAGCAATTCAATCGAGTTCTTTTTTTTTTTTTTTTAAATAACAGCTTTCGGAAAGCTGCCTTTTTGCAGCAGAAGGTCAGATGTACAACGAAACACCACGGGTCTGGTTTTTCGCTTCCTCTATCAATAATCAACCATGATTGTGTTTTGTTTAAAGATCCTTCTGTGAAGGGAAAATAATGACAGACAAAAACTATAGCCTCAGCTTTATTACAGTTATGGATATAATTTATGTTTATGTCATATATTGACTTAGAAGTGTCTAGTTGCTATTAGGTGTGAAGTGGAGATTTATGCTATTCACCGGAATTAAAGAAAACAAGCCATGATACAATGTTTTCAATACCAATACTGAAAAGTCAAGTCCAGTTTATTTCTATAGAGCTTTTTACGACAGACATTGTCTCAAAGCAGCTTTACGGAAATCAACAGTCAAGGTGAATGGTGTGTGTTTATCCCTGATGAGCAGCCGTGGCGACTGTGGCAAGGAAAAACTGCCTTAGATGTTATGAGGAAGAAACCTTGAGAAGAACCAGACTCGAAAGGGAAGCCCATCCTCATTTGGGTGACATCAAGAGTGTGATCATAAATCTTTAAACAATACAGAACACTGAGAGTGAGAACTAACATGAGCACTGGAGTGTAATATTATAATATATATATATATATATATATATATATATATATATATATATATATATATATATATATATATATATATATATATATATATATATATATATAATGCTGATTTTTGAGCCTCAGCCTATCAAGCTCGCTTTTCCATCTACATAACTTCATATCCACATTCACTCAATTTATCCAGAGTGGCTTACAATTATGTGATTAATACAACCAGAGCAGTTGACACTTAAATGCCATGCTCTTGGGCTCAGCAATGGCAACTTGACAGTGCTAAATTCATGACCTTTCAATCAGAAGTCTCATATCCTAACCACTGAGCTACCATTATTCTCACTAATGTTCTCGTTCTACCCTTAAACTCTTAAGAACCTCTTTTGTGGATCTTCCATAGGGTTCCTTTAACTCCATTCACAAACAAACAAGGTTATGGACTTTGCTCAAGTCCCCAACAGTGGCAGCTTGGTGGTATTGGGATTCAAGAGTCGTCATAGCTGGAATTGAATAAAATTCATTCAAATACATGGCGGTTCTAAAAAAAAACAATATCAATCCTAAAAATAAATGTATGTCTTTGTGTACAACGGTATGGTTCCAGTACCAGTCAAGATATTTCCATTTGCTACAGTACAAAATGTATTGAAACCTGGGTATTGGATCAGTTCCAGCTCTCATTGTATGATTATTGTTAAAATACTGGTCTAAAAGATATCAATGACCATGAATGGTTTTTATTTATAATTCTTCAAAAAGGAGAAAATTAATTAATTATTAATTAATAAAAAAACCCAGCATTTAGATACACAGATCAGGCATGACATTATGAGATTATAATATTATGGCTGGTGAAGTGAATAACACTGATTATCTCTTCATCATGGCACCTGTTAGTTTGTGGATATATTTATTAGGCAGCAAGTGAACATTTTGTTCTCAAAGTTGATGTTCGAAGCAGGAAAAGTGGGCGAGCGTAAGGATTTGAGCGAGTTTGACAAATTGTGACGGCTAGACGACTGGGTCAGAGCATCTCCAAAAACTACAGCTCTTGTGGAATGTTCCTGGATGTCGGTCTGCAGTAGTGAGTATCCATCAAAAGTGCTACAAGTAAGGAACAGTGGTGAACCGGTGTCAGGGTCGTGGCTGAGACTCATCGATGCACGTTTGAAGTGACGGCTGTGCCGTGTGGTCCGATCCAACAGACGAGCTCCTGTAGCTCAAACTGCTGAAGAAGTTCATGCTGTTAATGATCGACGGGTCACGACTGTTTTGGCAACAAAAGGGGACCAACACAAAATTAGGCAGGTGGTCATAATATGCCACACACACACACACACACACACACACACACACACCATTCTCTACTGGTATGCATATATCTTATTTTAATTACATTTTCTGTCATTTAATTTTCCTGTTAGTAAAACTGCTTGTCTTTATTTTACACTCTATCATTGCTAATAGTTTTTATTTGCACTTTATTTCTGTAGCTTTTTTTTGCTGTCTTTATTGTTTGTTCTATGAATATGTATCCTAACTTTTGGTGACACAAATGTTAATAATCTTTAGAAGGAGATATAAACACAGATAGAATTGCCCTTGTATTTCTTCCACTTGCTATAAATGTTTTTTTTTTCTTACCTTTATGAAAAATGACATTTATTCTGCACTAATCTTAATTCATGTATATTAACTGCATTTGTTTATATGTTATATGTACAGCAATACTTCACCAAACATTCACCAATACTTTTCATCAATTAATAATAATAATATTTTTTGTTAAACAAGAATTGGATTTCTGCATTTTTTTCCGAGAGAGAGAGAGAGAGAGAGAGAGAGAGAGAGAGAGAGAGAGAGAGAGAGAGAGAGAGAGAGAGAGAGAGAAAACAATTTGGCTATATTTCTCTTCTCTTCTCTCTTTCTTGTTTTTATCCCATTTGCATGAAATCTTTTGTCTTGAGAGACAATCTTAATTCCTTATTATTTCCACTTCACAGCGTAGATGACATCTGCACATCAGCAAACTTCACACCCACCAGGCGAATTCTCTGCTGCCACTCGTCTTTCTTCCCATCATTTATCCATCCATCCATCCATCCATCCATCCATCCATCCATCCATCCATCCATCCATCCATCCATCCATCCATCCATCCATCCACACTTCCTCCTCCTCCTTCTCCTCTTTCTCATTCTCCCGATCGTTCTTTTCCTACTCAATGTCATCTATTTCTCCATATGCATAGTTCATGGTGATGACATTCTCTCTGGTTCCCTCTCATGGTTTTGGAGCCAACGTAGAACCATTGGGAAGAGAGGGGAGAGGGGCAAAAGAAACTAGCAGTGTGTTGATGTTCACTAAGCGACTGTACATTCGCTCCAACACACTCGTTTCCATCTGTCAGCCGAGCCGGCAGCTGTCAATCCGCTTCTTTTGGGAGTCTGTTCAAGGACAATGACACTCTGATGGGTCGTCCTGCCAAGCTTCAGAGAAAGACACAGAGAGGAACTGTGTGTGTGTGTGTGTTTGTGTGTGTGTGTGTGTGTGTGTGTGTGTGTGTGTGTGTGTGTGTGTGCCTTTTCATTTGTGCAAATGATTTAAACAAATAAAAAAATGAGTTAGCTGCCTTCGCTCTGGATGTACAAAAAATAAAGATTAATTACTGGGCAATTACAGCTTACAGTCCTTATTCATACATACACCGTATGGGCAAAAGTATTGGGACACCTGACTCTTCCACCGAATTACCACAAATTCTGAGGCACACAATTGTATATACAGTAAGTTTGCACTTACAAGAAATTTGTTTTTGTGACAGAAGCTTCCAGTGGCACATTAAAAAATATATAAAAAATAAAATGCAATTAACAAAGAACTACTTAATTAACAAAGTAGTATTGCACATTTTAAAAACAAATGAATAAAGAAATAAATATTACACAGGCAAATGCAAAAACAATTTTCTGGATATTTTTCTACTTTTTTTTTTTATGCGCAAAATGAGCAGAGCATTTAACCGTTCGGAGATACACAATATTGCTAAACATTAGCGGACACCTGGTCACATGTATAGTATGGGATTTTTGAGCATCGTATTCCACATTTAGTCCCAATTTACTCTTAAATAATTCCCTTCACTCTTCTGGGAAGCTGTTGCACTAGACTTTGGAGTGTGATTGTGGACATTTGTGCTTTTCAGACACAAGGCTGTTAGTAAAGTTAGGTACTGATGTAGGTGAGGCGAGGAAACCAAAGGTGTTCAATAGGGTTGAGATCAGAGCTCTATAGCAGAAGATCTTCCCCTCCAACCCATCCAATGTATATCTTAATGGAGCTATCTTTGACTGTTCCAGCACTATTGTCGTGCTGGAACAGGTTTGGGTCTCCTAGTTCAAGGAAGATGTAATGCATCTTTCATGCAAATGCTTTGGCTTTGTGATAACAGTTCAGGAAAAAAACACACACATGGCTGAGAAATTCACATGTAGAAATACTTTTGTCCATATAGTGTATGATAAAATACAGTGCATCCAGAAAACATTCACAGAGCTTCATTTTTTGCACATTATGATATGTTACACTTTTATTCCAAGACATTTAGACTTCAATAGATTAAGTTTTGTTTGTGTGTGTGTGTGTGTGTGTGTGTGTGTGTGTGTGTGTGTGTGTGTGTGTGTGTGTGTGTGTGTGTGTGTGTGTGTGTGTTAGATATGTTTCCTTAGCGCTTCTCTTACACCTAGGCTTTAAATAAACTCTGTTTGTGTTGCATCAATCAGTAATTCAAGATACAAATTTAGATTTTCAGGTGAAAATGCAAAAATGAAATTTGTATTCAAATCCCAAAAATCTTTTTATGTGCTAAGATACACTTTTAATGTCAGTTATTGTTTGTTGACTTCTTGCAACAAGAAAAAACTTTGTTTTTTCAGTGATATTATGATCAGGGTGCTTTAAGAGTACAATCAACTCCCCATATTATAGCCGATTATATATTTACACATTTTAATAAAATATTCATTAATTTTCTCCCGCTTATCCGTAATTCGGGTCGCGGGGGCAGCAGTCTAAGCAGGCCCCCACCTTCGACTGCTGCCCAATCCTCACAGCACCGTCCCTTACGGTCCTTCCTGCAGGTGGAGAGCCCATGGGAAGTTAATAAAATATATACATATATATATATTTTTTTTATAAGTGTAGCACTGCAATGTCGTCAATGTTCTCACATCATTATCGGGGATGCATAAATGATTATGTACTTGTCAATCCTGGTATAAAAATAATTAATTACTGTCATGGATATTGATATGGATAGACACGAAAGGGTAAAAAAGGAACCCTGATGCTGCAAGACCACTATTACAAAACTGCAATGTAATATTTTAAAGTAACATCGTGCAATATATTCTAACGAGGCAGTGTTAAAAATACAGAGCTTCATCTGGTACTGCTTCAGCAGCGCACTTAAAGCCAATCGTACAGTACATTATGTCCTAGAATTCTTTTTAATTACGCAGCATTGTGTTGATTTACGTTTTTCTTCCATCTTTCAGAGTATACAGCCTGCCTTAATGTCCGCTGAGAAGTGCGACGGTGATAAGAAAAAGAAACCTCAGCAGAAAGCAAAACCCAGCAGATGTAAGCAGGAAGAAGGCCATCATTCACACTTCCAGCTACTAATGATGGTGTAAATCATGAGTCAGTTCTGTTTTAGATAATCCAGATTACAATCGCAACAAAGGTCCCAGGAAGAACTGAAAATTAGATAATTGTATGTTGTTCTGGATCAGGTTGTCTGGCAAATGCCATAAATGTTGATTACCTTAATTTTTAAAATTGTACACAGCAGAAAGAGGAATGAATTTGTTTAAAGAGAAAAGAAAACAGGAGCTTGTGGACTTCAGGATGACAGAGTAAGTTTTATTGTAAAGGGAAAATCCATTCTGAAAAGTAAAAAAAAGAATATGAAATATGTTTATACTAAAATGCTCTTTTGTGCCTCGGTCGTGTAATCTCTCAAATGTTACCCAGCATGATTGCTTTGATCTCACAAAGATAATAACTCTGGCATTTAAACTAGCTGACTGCTAATCGGTAGCTGCCTGTATAGGATGCAAAGGCGTACGCAAGTGGAGGTGATTTGATTTAGTAAATTGCTAATAAAACAAAAAAAGACCTAAAAACAACGACATTAACATGGATTACAAAGCAATGAAAATACAGATGATCGGCAACGTAAGAACATAAGACACTGAGGACTTGTATAATGATGCTGATGTGGAAAGGACACACAGGTGTGAATGACTGAGATCATGTGACATGCTGGGGCTGAGGTGAATTTAGATGAGTTTGGCATTATCAGGAAGCTGTCATGATAGAATGCATTTATTTTTGATAAATGCATTCATTTTTTTCACGCAGAACTCTTACAACCGATTCATGTGTATCTATGATTTGAATTTATCGAAATGATTACAAATAGAATTTCTACTAAATCTTGAATCTGTATTAGGTTTTGCTTCGTGATATGACATTTTTTGCCATATGGCATACCAAGATTTTTTTCAAATGTGATTATAAGAAAATGTAGGGAGGAGAATTTTTTTCGTCCAATTTGTTTTAGTCAAATCGTACTGAGTTACTGTGAAGTTCTAGCTCTGTCAAGCTGCCACTTTTGAGCCCTTAAACAAGATCCGGTGTCATTACATATCAAACAAATAAAGTCATTTTCTTTTTGGACAATAAAGGTTCTGAGTTACGGATCAAAATTTCCATGGGTTCAAACTCCAATACCACCCAGCTGCCTCTTTTTGGCCATAGGGAACCATTACCCCTGTCTGTTCCAGGGACGCTGTACCATTGCTGACTTTGCACTTTATAACATATCTCTTACTTATATATAACATTGACAGGTGACGTGAATAACACTGATTGTCTCTTCATCATGGCCCCTGGTGTCATGATATGCAAATTGTCTGCCAATTACCAGCCTGATGCACTATCATGTGTTGTGGGGATTGGGGAGGGGCGAATGCAGAAATAAAGAACATGTCTGACATTTTGGTTCTCTGTGCTGGTGTCTGCTACAATAATCAATATTAAAACACCCGATAGTGGGTGGAATTTAATAGGCAGCAAGTGAACATTTTGTCCTCTAATTTGACGTGTTAAAAGCAGGAAAAATGGTGTAAGGATTTGAGCGAGTTTGACAAATTGTGATGTCTAGACGACTGGGGAGGAGCATCTCCAAAACTGCAGCTCTTGTGGGCTGTTCCTGGTCTGCATTGGTCAGAATCTATCAAAAGTTCTCCAAGTCAGGAACAATGGGGAACCGGCGACAGGGTCATTGGCGCCCGAGGCTCATTTATGCACGAGGGAGTGAAGGCTGGCATGTGTGGTCCGATTCAACAGACGAACTCCTGTAGCTGAAGATGTTATTTCCAGTTTGGGTACAAAAGCGAGACCAACACAATATTAGGCAGGTCGACATAGTGTTATTCCTGTTTGGTGTATGTTTCTTTATTTAGTGATCAGTAAATGCAAAAGTAATAGTGACTGTGGCAGAATAAAGCTGGTGAAAACCATCTCCTGACTATCATTTCCTCTCTCCTGAGCCAACCAGCTTTCTACACTGGTGGCAAAACCTGGGATCGTTCACTTGTGGTGGAAAGAACAATACAAACAGGTGTTTGATAATTACCACTCACCGCCCCCAGATTTGTCCTCCATTTACGCTTGTCCATGCTCCTTCTGCCACTGCAACAAATATAGTTTGGTTTGCTTGTTTGTTTCTCTCAATAAATTTCAGTAACAAAATCATTGCCAGTGAAACAAGTACTGATGAGAAGACACAGCTTCACTTTTCTCTGAAGTCAGCATCTCTATAAATCCATGTGCTGAATTTCCCCAGAGCTGAAGCTGAAGTGTTGTGCCGTGCACATACCTCCCGCATCGTCCGCAATTTCAATTACCCTCCTGGAATCTGAAGGATCCTCTAAGATCTGCTCAGTAGGATGTTTGTGTGTGTGTGTGTGTGTGTGTGTGTGTGTGTGTGTGTGTGTGTGTGTATATGCATGTGCACGTCTCTGTTTTGCAATTTGCACGTGTTCATTCTGATAGCTTCCTTCTTTGTTTGCCCTCCTTTTCTTCCTCTCTTTGTTCTCTTCGTGATAACGTGCTGTTTGTTGGATTTTATCTTCTGTCAGTCTCCTCACACAGGTGCGTCTCCTTGTTCAATGTCATCACACCGGCAATCCCGAAATCAGCAAACAATTACGCTCTGAACGTTCTTATCCTTCATTTATTCAGTTATTCAGGTTTACAACCTCATTTGCAGTGAATGTCAGAGCTGACAGAAACGAATTTGCATATCCGTGTGTAAGCGTTGATGATTATTTCTGAGTGATCAGCGTGTATTTGCGGGTTTTAATGAAGTGTCTAGTGCTGGTTTTGAAAAAAAAAAAAAAATGTCTCTAAAGCCTGTTTTCAAGAGAACAAGACACACACTATATGCAGAAAAGTTTGTGTGACACCTAACCATAGAACTCATATGTGCTTTTTGAACATCCCATTCCACATTTAGTCCACATTTGCTGCTATAATAACCTCCATTCCTTTTTAAAGTGGAGATTTGTGCTTATTCAGACACAAGGGTGATAGTCAAAGTGAAAAAAAAAGTTAGTAAAAGGTAGTAAAAGGTACTGATGTATGTGAGGTGAGGAGATCTGGGGTGCAGTCAGCGTTCACATTCATCCCAAATGTGTAGGGTTGAGATCTGAGCTCTGTAGCAGGAGATCTTCCACTCCAACCCATCTAAAGCATATCCTCATGGAGTTTGCTTTGTGCACAGGAGCATTGCCATGCTGGAACAGATTTGGTTCTCCTAGTTCAAAGCACAAATGTAAAACTACTGCATTCAAAGACGTCCTGTACAATTGTGTGCCTTGAACGTTGTGGTAACAGTTCGGGAAAGGAGCACATATGGCTGGAAATGTCAGGTGCTCCATACTTTTGTTGTCTAAGTAGTGTTCCTAAACTGATCAGGATTTTTAAACAGTGGAGGGAGAGGAGAAAACTGATTTCAGACATTGATTTATATCAGCAGGACTCTTTTTTATCTCATTACTAATATATTTAAATGAGATTAAACACAATAAAACATTTGTCCAATAAAAAAAAAGAAAAATTCTCATAGATGCCGCTATATAACCCCCCCCTCCCCCCCAAAAAAAAAAAAAAAAAAAAACACCAGACATTTTTTCTGTAAACAAAAAATAAACTCTCTCTCTCTCTTCTTCTTCTTTCTTTCATGCTGTCTTTCTTACTGTCTTTGACCATTGACATTCAAAATCTATGGTTGTGGTGCTGCCAATAGACCTGACATTTGTGCTTGGCTTTGATGACAGCCTTTTGAACACAGGTGTGTGTGTGTGTGTGTGTGTGTGTGTGTGTGTGTGCTTGTATTCCTAGGAACCAGATACCTCTTGCATTGTTTAGAGTAAGATGTTCCCTCATTTCTCATATGCAAACCTTCAAAGTGCACCCAGGAACACTTACCCCTAACCTCCCACTTTAAATCACAGGTCCAATTCCAAATATCCCACATCTTCTACATCGCCTGGCTTCATAATCATGTGTTCTCACTACTATTTCTGTTGATTAGTAGTGTAAAATAGTGCACAAGGTCACCTCCTATATTCTCTTTACCTCCTTTTTCCCAAGCTGTGTGTCTCCTTCAGTATGACTCGCGGTGTTGTTTTGTAGTTTCGTAGGAAATCACCTAAAAACTGCTGCGGCGTGCAGAAAAAGGAAAAAGTTGAACTTTTAAAAATGAAGGTTATATTAAAATCGTCGCCGTTTGATTTCTGGGTGGAGTGACACATTTTTGTCATTCAGATGTTTAGCTTTCTGCTGGAAATCCTTTAGGGTGTTTGTCATGCGACTTTACTCAAGGACAGCTAGCAACGCTTGCTTTGGCCTCCTGCCGGCTTCGAACCACGACACACCAGCCCAAATCTTCTTTTCATTTCATCATAAATATTATATACACACGCTGAGTTGCCAGGTTTTTTTTATATGATGTACATAAACAGAAACTACTGCATGTCTTTACAAAAATCCCAGAGTTGCCAATTACTTCAGTTGTCACTAAGCTAGGACCAAATAAATCAATAGTCTCTCAACATTTCTGTGTTCAGGCAAAAAAGAAAAGGGAAAAAAAAGGAAAATCAAGTGGATCACTTTATTCTACAATATAAACATATAGGCATGGATTCTATGAATCTATGGATTTATGCTCTTTAGACAAACACATTTACATTTATGGGGAGAGGTCGCTTAATGGTTAAAGCATTGATCTTTGGATCAGAAGGTCATGAGTTCAAATCCCAACCTCACCAAACTCCTACTCCTGGGCTCCTGATCAAGGCCCTTAACCCCATAGCTGCTCAGTTATTTGAATGAAATGCAAAGTTGCCCTGGATAAGGTTGTCTGCCCAAATACCATAGTCTTCCGAGGGCAGAAAGGTTAAAGAGCCTCATTTTAGGGCCCGACAATGGCAGCTTTGACATTGTTAAGATTTGAAACTGCAACTATTCGATCAATGACCTAAAGGTTGAACCACTAAGCTAACACTTCCCCTATATCAGTTCTGATAAAGTTGGATACTTAGTGCAAATGTTAATACAGAGCTCCTCAAAATTCCTCCTAATTTTCCATACCCACAAATGTCTTCTTGTAAAGGTGTCCAATTTTATAAAAAACAACAAAAAAAAAAACTGTTTTCTCATTCTTCAAACTTTTAGGAAACAAATTTTGGCTTGCTCTAGAAAATCACTTCAGTCTCAGACACTTATTCAGTCTGCTCTTAGTTATATAAATAAGACAAATGTAAGTCGTTCTGGATAAGGGCATCTGTCAAATGCCATAAATGTGAATGTTATCAATAGCGACTAAAATAGCAACTAAATATAAAAATTAATCATACAACTCAGCAGCTACAGGGTTAAGGACCTTGCTCAGGGGCCCATGAGTGGTTGGGATTTGAATTTAGGACTTTAAATCCAAAGTCCAATGCTTCAACCACTAAGCTGCTTCCACCCATATTCTTCTTGTAGATTTTCCTCAACAAATTTAGTATGTCAGGAGTTTGAAAACGTCTACAATCCTGCACTCAAAATCTTTAATGACATTGACTCCACTGACTAACCATGTAGTCTGCAAGCAAATATCATCAACTGTAGAAGGACAACAATCATTTGCATGGATTCAAAAAAAGCACTGCAGCATGTCTACGAATTATCCAAACTTTACATACTGTGACCATAACAACAGGTTTTTCAACTCATATCAGCTATTATTAACAATTATAAAACTGAAAACTCTGGTGATGTGAAGGATTGTAGGTAGCAAGTACCTTTTTCAAAATAGAGCACTTACAGAACCCTTACTTGTGATTAAACAGTGCGTCTCAATCCGGCTCTATAGTTCACTTGTCAGGGCACTGATTAGGAAGTTTGTTCTTCATTACAAAAATCTTTTTCAGTGCACTGGACAGTTGGCTTTTTTCGAAAATACCACAATGCACTCCAAATCCATGATGCATCAATACTGAACAGAAAATGATGTCATATTTTCTGAAGCATGTCAGCTCGATATTGGTGTCATAGCCGTCAAATTGTTACGTTAGCAATTTCTAAAATGTATTTAATGTTCTGTTAACAGTTTGTTTTGATTTTGCTTGAAGTAAAAAATTGTGTGATTGGGTTGCCATATTTACATGATATATTCTATAAACTTAGATATTTGATGTATTTAAAAGGTTATTAGATGGTTCATCCTGGCCTGTTGTTGATAAATGCCAGTAGTATTGCTCTAGAACTCAAGGACATTGTCATGTAACTGGACATTAAGTCATGTGTGTCCCAGGGTCCTCATCAGGTCCCAAACTCATGTACACTATATACTTAACCTTGGGAGCTGATTGAGATGCACCAACTTGCTGTTAACAGTAAGCCTCGGTTGTCTAGTGCATTGATACAGAAGTCAATTTTTGCAGTTCCTGAGTACCTGAGATTTTCAACACGTTTTAGCCAATTAGAATACCGAAGCAAAGCTTTCTGCCAGATTTCTAAACAATGCAACTTTTATGAGTTCTTCACCAAAAGAAATAGAACATGGCATGCTAGAGCTTGCAACTAGGCACATATCAGCCCAAGCGTGTCGCGCTGCCTTATTGCATTACACAAGCAACGGTTTCTAAAGATATAGTGGCTTTCCCGATGACCAGATGTTCCCGAAGTTTCATTTTCCCTCTCGCAGACTGTATGCGAGTGTGATAGAAAAGACTCAGCTAGCAGGTGGAAAGTGGCTATGAGTAAATTGGGAAGAATAAATTGAGTTAGGTGCTCAAATCTTTATTGGGTATCATGACCAGTAATATCTCTGTCTCTTTTTTTATACCTTTAGTAGATGAAATCTTATATCGTGGCAATATTGTCAAATCACTTCAAAAATGTTATTTTTGCCGGACTCTTTTCATCAGAATTAATATAATTACTGAATTTTGGTGGTGTGAAGTTCAAGATCTAGCTCAAGTTTAAGAGCCGAAACAAACAACCAACAACAACATTAACATTAACTAAAATTATAGCTAATTGCAAATCATGCAATAGCATAGTTTTCTGAGTCAAGCTTTACCTTTTGTTCTGTTTGGGTACGGTATGTTAGAGCCCACTGCAATATTATTTATACATATTCAACATGTGCAAAATCACCTATTCATACAATGTGCAGTATTACATATCTACAAAATGTTCAAAAGAATTACTATATAACACTACTCATACAATGTGCAATTTTATTTACTTTCACTGCTATGCAAAATTTCTCTCTCTCTCTCTCTCTCTCTCTCTCTCTCTCTCTCTCTCTCTCTCTCTCTCTCTCTATATATATATATATATATATATATATATATATATATATATATATATATATATATAAATAAGAAAATGAATTTATGTATTCTATTTCATGTGAATACTGTGTAAACCTTTTGTGACTAAAGCTTACTCTGAGAAACGCACATGAATTACAGTACAGTAATTACTGCAACTTACTTGATAGGAATAGATCCTAGAACTTATCCTTGGAACACAATGCACCAAGAAAGGTTAATTGGATTGTATTTACACCAGTTGTGATTAATTGATAGGATCTGTATGTTTGGATGCTCTCAATGTAAATGTAACCAATAAGGCAATAGAGCAGATGAACTTTTCCACTGATTGTTGGTTTTTTTGTATAGGTTTAATACTGAGATGTAGATAAGAGAAGCTTTGCATCTACATTATAGGAAGGTATCATGAAAATGTATAATTGTACAACCCAATAGAGGAAGAATTTCTACTCAACAACTGATCCATATTGTTAATGAATTAAAACTCTAATTAAAACTTTTGTTACATGGCTATAAAAAGTATACAATAAGTGAAATTCTCACATTTCACAGCACTGTTAAACTCAGATTGGACTGGTGGTACTGAATCAGGAGTAATCCAACATAGAAAAACATCTAATCATTAATGGTGAAGTTTTGTTTAAGTAGATGTTCTGGAGTCTCCAGCTTCAATAAACTCTACTGGTCCTGAATACTTAATCCAGCACTTTTTCACAAGTGCATATGCGTAAAACATCTTAAGGGGCAATTGATAACAGAGTCTAGCAATACTTTTGATTGGGTGAAGGATGAGGTTAGTGGCTGTAGCTTTTCTGATGACTGGATTGAAATGAATTCCAAAGAAATTATCTCTCATGCTTTTACTTTTAAGTTAAGTTGCCCAAGCCGTCAAGATCCAGCCAATGGACCGTGACTGGGCTAATAAAGTCATTGGACTCAGAATAAAGATCAATATAACTGATTTTTAAAGGAAGTGTGGGTGTGTATGTAACACCACTGGTTTTACCAGTGAATAACTGTTGGCCTGCCATACTCCTACCTTACCACTCCCTTCTTATTACTCCATTTGTTGCTTGTTACTCCTTGTACTGCTGCACTCCATCTTTCTATCTTCCATTCTCTGTCTTCTTTTTCTTCTACCTATGCTTCTTATGATTTAATAACTTTTTATTTCAATATTAATTCTGTTTTAGTGACTAAGTGACAAAGGAACTAGGTAATACACAGGAAAGTAATTGAATTGTTATTACACCAGCAGCAATTAATTGATTGCATCTGTATGTTTGGATGCTCTTATTGTAAAGGTAAGAAATGAGGCAATTGAGAGCAAATTAACTTTTACACTAGTTTTTTTTTGTATGTCTAGTACTTAGATGTAGATAACAGAAGCTTGTCCTATACATTAAAAGTATACCAAAGGTATATAACTGAACAACCCAATATATATAATAATTTCATAAGAATTAAAAACATTTAAAAGGTAATCTCACTCAATTGTTAGTGAAGCCTTCTTTAATCAGATTATTCGATTCTTTAATAACATTTATCTCCAGTTTTAATACAGGAAATTGGTTGTTAAGTTTCCCACCGCAGGAAAGTCTTCAGGATGCAGAGATGGGAAGTAATGAAGTACAAATACTTCATTACTTAAATAGATGTTTCTGGTATCAGTACTTCACTATTTATTTTTCTGACAAACGTTTACTTTCACTAATTAAATTTTTACACAAAAGTCTGTACTTTCTACTACTTTTTTGGACTTTCAAAACAGGTTCATTACTTTAGTTTTAATCTATTTGGTGACATGATCAATATTTTTTCAATTTTTCAACTCAGCCCATCAACCTATTTCTTGTTATTATGCAGTTTTTTCAGCCTACCACTGGTGTATCATTTCCTGGCTCTCACACACCACAGACGTAGGCTAGTTTATGAAGATAACAATGAACGGAAGAAGAAGGCATCAGGAAGTTTGGGGTTAACGTGGATGAGACAGAGGTAGTCAGTGATGTAAACATGACTGAGAACAGACACATTCCTGATCATCTGATCATCATCTTTTCTCTGATTGTGTTCTTTATGCTGGATGTTCAGCCTGGATACATTCATTAGGTAACAAATTTAGAATTGTTTTTATTTTGGTATATTAAAATGATGTGAGGTTCGGTTACCAGTGTGACGCTAAAACAGGTAGTAAAAATAGTTACTTTTTACTGAAGTACATGAACCCAAACTTCTTTACTTGAAAAAGTGTAGTCAGTGTTTTACCTTTAACCAGAGTCTTTTAAAACATGAGTGTCTGTACTTCTTTTAGAGTGAAGGATGTGTGTACTTTTGCCTTCTCTGTCAGGATGTATGTTCTTTCCGGTTTTCTGGTAATCTGTAAAGCAACATTTTTTGTTAAAATTTTTGTTTCCATTGAATTTAATAAAGAAAATAAATAGTCTGGTGAGGAAATAGGGATCTAACATCAAAGATTTAAGAATTATTCTCTTGTAGATTGTTCTAACCATTTAAAAAGAAATACATGCATGTTGTTCATAAACAAAAAAAACAATGATGGCAAAATGATGAGATATACAGTGCCTGTGAACAGATTGGAAACACCTATACATTCATCGTTTTTGAGAGACGCATGCATGTTCCTTTTGTTTATATGCAACAAACTAGGTAATTAAATACCATTCATTTTCATCAAATGGTCATCTTACAATAACAGTAGATTTTAGATCAAATACATAAAGCAAATACGTCATTTTCCATTTCACAAGTTCCTGTGTATATTTGAAGAACATTATATACATACATATATATACATGTAGGTTAAATTGTGAAAAGAATACTGAATCAACATGGCTACCTGTACCATTACATACTTCAAAACCATGCAGATAAATCTAGACTTTAGCTAAATAGAACTTCACCATATAATAAGACAATGACCCAAACCATTTGTCCAAGTTCTGTAAGCCTTATTTAGAGAACAAACAGTCAGCTGCAGTGTTATCTATGATGTTCAGTCACCACACCTTAATCCTATCGAACTGCTCTGGAATGAAGGTCAGAAAGAAATCCCCAGCTAGTGTAGAACACCTTTGACAAGTTTTACAAGAAGCACAGCAAAGTATTTCATTTGAATGTTTGAGCAGAAAAACAAGGAAAGGTGGATTTTTCAATGAAAAAGTTAAACATTTGTACATTTCTATATGATCTTGGGGACAAAATTGTCAGCAACACAACGCATGTTCTAATCACATGTAAAGATCGCCTGGACTTTTCCATATAACACACCGACAATGGAGGCAATGTTCTGGATTGTTCTCCGGCAATCATCATGCACAAGTTGCCGAATGGTTTCCACATTTTTGGGGGTTGAGCTAATTAAATGTTTTTCTGATCTGTCATGGTCTTCCACTTATATTCTTCCCCTCTTAAAGCACTTGCTTCTCAAAATTCTCTAAATTGCAGTCCCTGGTAAAATTGCAGATGTGGTAACGCATGTTATAAAGCATGTGGACAAATTAGCAACGTCTTTTGGCACACTGACTTATGAGAGCTGGTGTTCCCTGTGACTGTGCATGCAGTTTTGTGCTGCAATTTTTTGGTATGTTACAAAACTGCTCTTGAACTTTTTTGATAGTTTGTTAGATAAAATATTTTTTGACTAGATTAAACTTTTGACACATTTACTGTACAATGAACATTTAAAAAAATGTTAAAAATACACCAATTAATGTTTGTCAGAACACACATGAAAAGAAAATGAGCACATCTCTAATATTCAGGTATTTAGTGTTTTTTTTATGGTTGTTATGAAGTGCAGTTTTGCATAATTTTTATGCAACACAAATCTTCTCTGTAATAATATGGAAATAATAATCTAATAATGACCGTGATGTGATCGTGCAGTTAATCATACGAATTGTGGCTATATTTCAGGGCTATATTTCTGACATTAATTAAATTTATCCAGCTGCAAAGATCACATGAAGACTAATAAACACGAGTATGCAATTATATTTAATCAGATGCATTTTTATCAACTATGCAAAATTTTATTCAAGCAATTTTTTTTGTTCAAAAGTGTTTTATGTGTCTGTGCTAAGCTGTTGCTTGTGTTCTCTGACTGATTATTGTGAGATTTCCTTTTTTTTTTTTACACAAACAAAGATAAAAAAAAAGCATCTTTCAAGCTTTACGATATGAATAACAACACAATTCTGTTATCTTTTAAAACTTGGGGATGAAAGACAAATGTTGTGCTTTGCAAAAGCTGAGAAACCAAAGATATCTGGCATAACTGTGGACAATAGATATAAATATGCACCCATGCGGACTACACATTGTTCATCCTGTGTCGTTCCCTCTTTAAGAACAAATTGCTCATTAAATAGTGAGGTGGAATAATTTGCCTTGATTTTTTTGTCTACAGTCCATGAGGAACATTGCTGAGGAGGACCACAGGAGGTTGGAATTAAGCTAATCAAATAAGCTGCAAGCTAGTCCATATCAGGACGCACCAGACTGGAGGAACATTTTACCCATGTCTCTGAAATTTGCATTTCTTTCTTGCCCTGTAGGGAAACAGGCTCTGCATTACAGCTTAGAGCAAAATGGAGAAAGAGAAAGAAAGATAAAGAGAGTAAGAGAGAGAAAGAGAATCTAAACTGGTTTTGTGGTTCTGCCTATTTGAATCCATCAGTCTTGGACGCTGGAAATTCAGACCAGTATTACTCATGATTAACTTCTCCAAATAAAAAAGCTGCTGAACAAATGAGAATTGTCAAACCTCATTCACTTTTCCCCATATCGCGTTCCACACTAATTTGAGTGCCCTTAAATTGAAAGCACAAATTCAACACCACTTTTGCCCCACAGCTCTGCTTAGCCACCTGTGCATCTGCACACTCCAACAAGCTAATATAAATCTCAGCCTGAAGCTAGATGCAACCTTCAGATTGGAGGTGATACAAAATGAGACATGATGACACAGATGGAGAGTCTCAACATCTGGGGTACGAAAGTTCCTGAAGGCCAAGTGAACAAGCTTTCTCATGCATAATGAACATCTAAAGCTGAAGCAAGAACTTGTAAAGTGTTACAGCAGACACAAAAAATTCTTAACTAACGGTTAAATTGAGTGAACAGAACTTCAGAAATCTAGTACCTTTGAAAAACAAATCTATTCAAAGATCCTTAAAATAACCCTATTTCATGTATTCATTCATTCATTTGCTCATTTATTCATTGTCTTTCCACATTTCCACATTTCCAAGTCATTGTCATAAGAGAAGTCAGTCTAGGCTTGTCTTTCCCTAACCACAGGTTTCACCTTCACCTTGGAAAACCTCAAACATTTCCAAATCTCTTGTCATTTGATCAGTCCAGAAGTTCCTGGGTCTACCAGGGGGCCCAATTCTGTGTATCTGAAACAGCTTTACTGTCACTTATTTGCTTCAATTATACCCTGGATGTCTTTTTTCCAAGTTTGTTACAGTCACATGAAGCCGAAGGTCTTGGGGGAGAAAAAAAACAATACAGTGAAACCTTAAAACTCGATGGTTTGCGACTTCTCATTTGAAACCGGACTGAGAGTAAGTCATGAAAAATCGGATCGTTATCGAGAAGCTGCGAGTTTTTACTTATAAATTACATTCAAATGTTTGAAAAACTATTTTATTATTGTATTATTCATTTAAAGTAGTAATCAAAACAGACAAGTAATTCACAAGTATCGTTAAGTTTACGCTACAGAACATGAACAATTCCCTTTGAAAAAGGAATCATCAAAAGGAGAGTCAAAACCTCGCAATTTTTTTGTTACTCTTAGTCATAAACCGTAACCCCCGCAAGTAATTAGGTTGCACACACATCTGATTTCACCCCCATAGGAAGTAATACAGAGAATGAGGGAGAGAGAGAAAGAGAGAGCTTGAGAGAGATACTTGCGAACTGCTTCTGGTCTTTGTAACTTATAAGCCTACAGTGTAGTGTTATTACAGCATAATTCGATTTCCCAGGTGATGAATGTATACATGTCCATCTCATCCATCAATTCTAAATCCTTTATTCATTTGTCAGTGATGTTTGCATTTGCTGTTTACTCTTTGTCTCTTGATGCATTTGTCGACAGCTTTTATTTCCATTATAGGTCTTCAATTAATACTCCCAGACGCAATTATTATGACAGTTTGGGCTGCGTGGCTGTGCAATGAATGGTGATGAGGTGTATTTCAAAATGACACCAAGCCCACACTCTCCTTCTCTCTCTTGCCTTATTCTGATACACAGCTGATTTAGATCTTTTCCTACTGTAAAACATGAATGAGTGCTGAGGGTTGGGCAGAGGACTAACACAGTCTCTTTCTCTTTCTCTTACACACACACACACACACACACACACACACACACACACACACACACACACACACACACACACACACACACACACACACACAAATCCTGACATTTAGTTAGAGTCAGGTACTGATGTAGGCAAGGTGAGAAGGCCTGGAGTGCAGTCAGCATTTACATTTATCCCAAAGGTGTTCAATAGGGTTAAGGTCAGAGCTTTATAGCAGGAGATCTTTCAACCTATGGAAACCATATCTTCATAGAACTGTTGTTTCTCAGAGGGATATTGTCATACTGGAACAGGTTTGTGTCCCCTAGTTGAACTGAAGAAAATATTTCATGCTACTGCATCCAAAAACATCCTATACAAGGATATGTGCCTCCAACTTTGTGGTAACAGTTTAAAAAGAACCACATCTGTGGTGGGAATGTGGTAGCTCAGAGGTTAATCTCAGCAGGTAAGGCTCTGGGTTGGGGGTTAAAGCCCCAATCTATCCAAGCTGCTTTCTTGGGCCCTTGAGCAAGGCCCTTAGCACTCTGTGCTCCAGGGGGTGCTATATCATGGCTGACACCGCTCTTTGAACCCAGCTTCCTTACATCAATGAAATATGCAAAGAATTAATTTAACTGTGAGGTAATGTATATTATACACTTAAAAAGAACCTTAATATGTCTGGAAACGCCTTAATAAATTAAAGCATATATACTACACATACAAATCTTATGGTTGAGTGTCCACAAAATCTTATCTATATAATATACACCGATCCACCGAAAAATTAGCAAGCGTAAGGATTTGAGAGAGTTTGACAAATTGTGACCAAAACTTGTCTCCAAAACTGCAGCTCTTGTGGAATGTTCCTAGTTTTCAGTGGTCAGTATCTATCAAAAGTGGCCTAAGACAGGAACAGTGGTAAACTGGCGAAAGGTCATGGGCGGGTGAGGCTCAATAATGCACGTGGGGAGCGAAGGCTTGTCCGTGTGGTCCGATACAACAGACGAGCTCCTGTAGCTCAAACTGCTAAAGAAGTTCATGCTGTTAATGCGCGATGGGTCATGATTGTTTTGGCAGAAAAAGGGGACCAACACAATATTAGGCAGGTGGTCATAATGTTATGTCTGGTCGATGTATATTCTACACATATGCATTCTATGGTCAGGTGTCCATAAACTTTGGTCCATATAGTGTATATTGTCCTAAGCAAATGTTCATATTCAATATTCATTGCTAATAGATGCTTCACAAAATCCCCAACTGCTGAAACTACATACATTTCATCATCATTTATAGACTATTCAACAGTTACGCATGTCATGATTAAACATACAGTATTATTGAGTCAACATTTGCATGATCTCATAATTGACTCCTGAAATCATGGCAAAAATGAAGCTCTTGTTTGTCTCATTTGTGTTGTCTCATTCCCTCAGTCTTGACATTTCCAGGAATCACAAAGAGTTCTGGAGAACCTGGAGGAAACCTGGAGAAATGTTCTCATGCTTTGTAAAGGTTTTCTGTTTTCCACATTCTCATTTCCACCAGGTTCTCAAAAACTCTGTGGGTCCAGGAAATACGACATGGCTGATGCAACTGTGGAAATTTGTTGTTAACAAATAAGACAAACAAAAAAACCTGAGCTGAAAAAAAGAACCTGCAACATCTCTGTCGCACTTGCTTTCACCTTCTCCTTCCCCTTTAAGCTTTAACCGTATGGATAGTCAATTGTTCACAGTTTGATTGATTTAGTTTGCCAGTGATTAGTATTCCTCCCGGGCTGAACGCAGCGGCCGTTACACATCGCAATCATTCGACGTCTTTATCCAAGTGTTAAGTACCCTTCACGCTCATGCACTAATTAATAATGTCATTGCCCAGCATTAAAATGCCTATCAAATTTCCCCACACCATATCGGATCTTACACCGGACTAGACATCTAACTCCCCTCCTCTCTTTTTCTCTCCTCCATGTCTACATTCCTCTTTTTTTAACAGATATCCCTCCCTTCATTCCCTTTTCCCTCGTGTGCACTTCGACTGCTGCTCTGGGTCATGCCATTCTCTTTCGCTAGCTCATTACACCTCTCGTTCTTTTTTTCCTAATTACAAAAAGATGGGACTTAGAGCAGAAGAGTTCATTCATTAGGCAGGAACAGGGAAAGAGAAAGTCTAGATAAGGAAGGGTGGAGTCACAGAAGGCTTGAAATGTATTACTCTATCAACCCAGAGAGTGATAGCTATAGAGTTATATATCTCTAAATGCTCGACAGGCTGTTCTAAATTGAGTTTTAAGACCGTCAAATGTTGCCGTGCTCGACATCCCGAGGGTACAAGCCGAGAAAATTAGGGAAGCGCCCTTTTGTTTTTATGCTCCAAAAATCTGGAACACACCATCCCTCAATATTTGTCAGCCTGCACTATTTTTAGGCTCACAAAAATCTCCAAAAGCATTTTTTTTTCTGTTGATCTCATGCAAAAAAAATTTGCAGATAATATACACAGTACACAAGTGATCTTAGCAAGAATTTATATCTTAAATATATTCATTTAGTCAGTATTTTTTTTATAATAAGATTACAATAAAACAAATATAAGATCATTCATTTATTTTAAGACATTATATTTACTTCTGGGAAGATTTTTGATTGTGCTTGAGTAGATTGGTGCTCATTCAGCCACAAGGGTGTTAGTAAAGTCATGTACTGTTGTAGGGTGAGGAGGCCTGGGGTGCAGTCAAAAAAAGTTAAGGGTAATAGTACTAGTAATAGTGTTGCCTCCCAACAAGCGATCTGATTGGTTAGAATAAAGAGTTGCCAGCTGACAAAATTGGGTATGATAGCTTAGATGTTAAGGCATTGATTTTTGAAACAGAAGGTCATGAGTTTAAATCTTAGCCTCACCAATCTTCTGCTTTTGGGTCCCCTTACCAGGAAAACCTCAAAAGAGCTGCAGTTTTGGAGATGCTCTGACCCAGTCGTCTAGCCATCAAAAGGTGGCCCATTTTTCCTGCTTCTAACACATCAACTTTGAGGACAAAATGGTCTCTTGCTGCCTAATATATCACACCCACTAACCGCTGGCATGATTAAGAGATTAGTCTTATTTACTTCAATCCAACACTATATTGCTTGTGTTTTTTTTTTCAATTGAGTCATAACATGCTATAATACCCAGTCAGTGTAAATCCGCAGGGTTGGGTTGTGTATGGTTAGTGTACTAGCTTAACATGAACTCATGACTTATTCCGAATAGGACCGAGTGTAAATCACTTCATTGGCTGCTCCAAACACTTTTGTGCCTGATTGCCTCAAGTCTATCAGCCAGAATTGTACAAGTGCCCTGAATACCCTTAAATTGATAATCCATTTCATTTGCTACCTGTCATGTGTTTTTAAGTCCCTGTATGTGAGTGTGTATGTACATGTGGGCCGTGTGCAAAAGATTGTTCGTGACTCATTGCCCTAATATCCAAACAGCATGGTTTTCATATGCTACATAGCCAAAAGCAAAAAGATAAATAAATAAAAAAAAAGCTAAACATTGAATGGGCTGTCAAGCATGTCTCTTCCATAATCAAGCCATTTACATTTTATCACAGAACAGGGGAAAAAATACATTTCCCTAGCAGCCTGTCACGCTGTTGTAGCACAATCACTTCTTCATTACACAGCCATAATATCTCCTCTCACCTGTAGACTAACTTATTAAACTCCACACTGATAAACTTTTTTTTGCATACTACTTCAGCACACACTCCAGAGTAACAGTGATGAATTTGGCTAGAATACATTTTTTTTTCATCTATTTTTTGCTGCTCTTTACAGAAATCAATATGGTTATGCGCATAATATAAAATGCATTACAAAAACTATATATAATTTACTCAAATGTATAAGACTATTAAAAAAAAACAACAGCTAGCAAACAACCAAACAAAAAACAAAAAAATTTAAATAAAATTCCTTATGTGTTTTGTCATATGTCAGGGTTTTCATAACTATGGGTCATGTGATCAGTCGGTTTATACATTTTCCCCGATTAATATCAAAATCTCTTTAACTATTTAAAACAAATTTACTCATCACTCTATACATAAACTGATTTTGTGTTTTGGACATATTGCTTTAAATTACATTCAACAAAGCCACAAATTAATAAATAGTCCAGATTTGGTCCCCTATTAGCTTTTATAATAACCTTCACTATTCTGGGAAGATGTTCCACTAGATGTCTGGTTGTTCAGCCACATGGGTGTTATTACAGTCAGGTACTGATGTAGGTGAGGTGAGGAGGCCTCGGGTGCAGTCAGAGTTCCAGATCATCTCTAATGTTTTCAATTAGGTTGAGGTCAATAGAATCCTCATATCTGGGTTCTTAAATTAATTTAATAGCCTTCCCAGAAGACTGGAGATCTTGTAAAGTGAGGTGAGCATAGGTTCCCAGTCGAGTCTGGTTTCTCTACTTACACCCTCTCAGGAAGGTTTTCCTTGTGACTATCACCACTGGATTACTCATTAGGGAAAAAAAAGAATGAGTAACCTTATATGGACTGATTTATAAATGCAAAAGTTATATTTGTAATTTATTTATCTATGGAAAGCTGCTTTGGGAAAATGTTAAGTGTTAAATGCACTATACAAATTAAATTAAATTGAATTATCTCTTATCTGCTGCTTTAACACTGGAATTTAGAGCCTGTTAAACTAGTGATAAGTGAATATCTTTGGTTCTCCATATTGTTGTTGTGTGTTACTAGACAGATTTCTAATTTCATAGTAGAAAATTGTTCACCTGTGCTTTGATTTGGTGTTGTGATGTCAAAAGTTTAGGAACCGAGGCTGGACGTGTTTTTTTTTTCTGCATATAATTTTTTTCTACTAATTAGTGATAATAATGATTGGCTATAACAAATTATTTTCTATATTATTTTAAATTATTCACTGTAGATGTAAGTTGCAAATGAACAGGAATCAAAATTGAGTGGGATGCATGAAAAAAAAAAGTTAAGAGATCCACTGGTATGAGGTCATTATTCCTCTACACACAATCAGAAGCAATAGTGTCAGTGTGACCCCTCAGGAGCAACACATAATTCATATTCATGCCTGAGCCACATGCTCCCAACACAACATTAATTAGTTATCTGACTTAGCTCTTTCATTTCACATTCCACTGACTAATGGCTCTGGGATCTGCCCCTTGTTAATTCCTTGGTATACCTGTCTTTTCATTTGTATAATTATTCTTTATTTATTACGCTCTCACAAGGCGCTACTAATGGCATCAACAAAACAATATTAGCAACAGTTTTCTTTCTGCCCCAGCCAAACTAATTTTGCATGTGCATTAGCATAGCGCACTTGCTAATCCCTAGGTGTTGCCCAATGACCCATTGTATTTTTAAGTAGATATTAACAGTGTAATTTTTTTAATGAACTGACATTATTTTTGGGCAGTAATGCTGACAGCTAAAACAGTCTGTCTGTCATTTGTCTCCAATTACCATTAACAACTCATTACAGAACTTCCATTCATTACAAAGTCTTGCCAACCATTACAGCTTTGTTCATGCCAAGCCATATTTGTTTCTTTTGCTTAATTTTATGGTTACATTTTTGACCAGTTTTGTGATCCAGCTGACCGCTACCTGGTTATTGCCTACAAGGATAGACAAAGTAGGGGTTGCTACAACAGCTAGCATAAAAATAACAACATATTGATAAAGCCAGAAAAGTTAGAAGTATTTAATATCCGTATTTTCAGCATATCACAGCAACATTTACAATTTAAGTTCATTAATAAATGACAAATCGTGCTTTTTTTCTTTTTATATTTACTTTTAAAATTGAGTTTACAGTTTACACTTTTGACTTTCAGTCTCTTAGAATAAAAGCTAATTTTTCTTATTAAATTTAAACAAAAAAAAGTGATTTTGTTTAGGGAAGTGTCAATATAAGTGACAAGAAAAACTACCTATAGTGTTAGAACTAATTCCATACTAAAAGAGTTTTTCAAGTTGCTAGTTCAAGTCCCAGTATTGCCTTGAGCAAGGCCCTTAATACCCTGTGCTTCAGGTATCTGTATCATGGCTGACGGTGTTCTCTGAACTCAGCTTTTTAACATCACTGGGATTCGTTATGCGAGGAAAGAATTTCACTGTCCTGTAATGTACATGTGACAAGTAAAAAATATTTTTTTGTATTCCTCCAAAATATTATTCATTTGCCAATGGGAAAATTGTGATCCTAAGTGTGTCTAAAGTGACACTAAGTGAAACCTGGGTCACTGTGTACTGTGAGGTACCTGATTTTATCTACAAATCTATGAAGAATTTGATCATTGTTTTTCTGTCAGTGGACAGGAATCACCATAAAACGTTGAATCAAATTTGATCAAATACATACAAAGTACAACCTTGAAATGAGAAGAAGTCATGAAGGCAGCTGATCTTACCCTCAAGGCCATAAACCTTAATTGCTTCAGAGGTTCTGTATCACAGCTGACCCTGTGCTCTGACCTCAGTTTCTAACATCGCTGGGATATACGACGAGAGAATTTCACTCTTCTGTAAAGTACACGTGACAAGTAAAAAGCACCTTTCTTTCTAAAATAAAATCAAAATTAGCTCAAATCAATTCTACTTGTAACAATGGAATTCGTCACAAAGCAGCAATAGATTAATATTATATAATTTTTTAATTCCAAAATCTGTTTCTATTTTAATTTCCTGATGAGCCAGTGGTGATGGTGGTTGGAAGAAACTCTATGGGATGGTACAAGTTAAAAACATTGAGCAGAACCAGACTCAGAAAGGTTTGGTGCCACCAGAAATTAATTCAATATACAGTAGTTGTATTATTTTTTAGTGCAAAACTGTTAACTGTAATTGTAATAAACAGTAACCTACTTTTTTTTTTTTTTTGGTTTTATGTAAAGAACCGTCCAGCTGATTGGTGTCCAATTAAATAAGAACTCAATCAGGGCATCAGGACAGTTTTCTTGGTTATTTTTTAAGCCTATGTGTGTTAACATTTGCAGAAATGTTTGCATTGTTGTGTAAACATCCCTCAAATGTTAATGGACTGCATACTAGGACAACACAACATTTCTCCACAATGATTGTGACACTCAATAGAGGACAATGGAACTGTGTGGCTTGTTTTTTTTAGCCATTGTGTCAAAACCAAGAAATAATTAACAGTTTCACAATTTCTTTGCCCTTTTGTACTGTGACACATTTCTGCTGTGGCGCTAATCTAGGAAACGGACGCAGAGAGAAATGCCAGCTTGCTCCAGGAGACCCACAGGTTGGCAGCCAGTGAGAATTCTGGGATTCATTAGTTGCCAAATACCAGATGACTCATAGCGGTCCCAGTGATCTCTTATTCATTTGTTTTTCATTTATTCAGTCCCTTGCTTTTTACGGGATGAATGGTTTTTATTAGCTGTTTTTTTTTTTTTGTGTGGAAAGGTCACAGTGTCACCTACTGAAGCAGAAATTGCTGCAATAAAACACCAAGGAACATCAACATGACTGAGAGTTTTTAAACACTAACAAAAAGAATTTGCTTCCGCTTAAAAATGCCTCGTACCTCGGCGTGAGTAGCAGGAATCAGATCCGGGTGTGGGAACAGATCTGAAAAACGGTCTTTCGAATTGGAGAAGAATGGCCAACAAATAACCTTCCTCTTCATACACATTATATGCCTGTGCATAAAGCTTCAGATCAGCACGGACCCTAAAATAAAGTACTGTCAGTCCTCTTTGCGGGAGCTTGATGAATATCAATGCCATCTGTTTCAGTCTCTCTCTCTCCATCTGCCAGTCATCCTCACCCAGTGACAGCTGCTGGAGAAGGTTACGCCCTCTTTCATTTACCAAATACCAAAAAACTAAACAAAACAAAACTTAACCATGTTTGTGCCACAATTTTGAGGAAGTAACATAGATGGCACACAGAATACACTCTGAATAATACTGAACTCTAACTCATTCTGTCACTAAAAATGGTTTCTTCAAGTGCACATCTTTTGAACCTTTTTCTAATAACTTTGCAGGTGGAAATGTGAATATACCATGCTTTAAAAAAAATATTTATATGTACACTATACGAACATTATTTATTGATACATTTATTTACTGGTCATGTACACCAGTTTAAACTGTACAATGAAAATCGTACTTTGCCTGACTCCCTGACCACAAATAAGGAGATAATCGGGAGCACGAAGCAAACACGTCTGCCACGAAGGGCGCCAGGTCAAAATAAATACATGTAACAGGTATAGAAATTACCCTTTTAAATATACATGTACTGTTAAAAAGAATTCACACACAATTGTTTATTTCTAAGTCTGATGTCGTTACCTGACCAAAATGATTGTTTCTCCTATATGCTTTAATATTAGATGTTGATTTACCTTTATCTCCTTCTCTTCTGTTTTTGTAGTAGAATCTCATCGGTGAGAAAACAAATAAGGGCAGTAATACCTGAGAGGCTGCTTATTTGTTCTATGTTTATCAGGTGAGAGATTAAATGCTTCCAGTGAACCGCCACTTGCTGTCCTGTGTCTGATTCCACAACAGCACACAACGTGGGGTATTTCAAGAATTTCAACTGGTGTCGCTGTGTGGTGTTGCAATTGACCAGTGGTGACAGATGGAGAAACATGAAGTGGAAAATGGAATATAGTTTTAAGAGTAAAATGAAACCAGAATCATTTCAAAGTAATTCCTTTTCATTTTCTAAAATCAGGATAATTGTGGACACTGAATGAAAACAGGTGAGATACATACATGTTTGGAAAAAGACAACGTCTTGAGAGTACAGGTACAATAACAAGAAACAGTACAGTTCAATACCCTTTTAAAAGAGAGTAAAAGCAAGTTTATTAATATCTGAGATTTACCAATGCATTCCTCTGGTCACTGTTGCAGTTAAACTGAATAAACTTGAATGAAACTACAAAAACGATATTCCATTGCAGATCTCCACTCCAGACTGACTCGTATTCTGAGTCTCTCAGTGGGTTCGACCTCCAGCTGCCAGCGTTTTGCCTGAGTACACTCTCCTCTCGGCTCTTCCAGCTGTGCAGGTGTTTTTTCTTTTTTTTTTTTTTTCGCCAAGTCCATCAGTTCCTCAAAGTCTTTCTATCTCTCTTTCTCTGTCTTGCAACAAAAAGCAGGCATGAGGCAACATGAAGGCTGGATAGCATGTGGTTGCAGAGTCTCCCCGCGTGAGATGTTTCGGAAAAAAGTGCCACAGCTGTGAAGACGCCTGCTGCGAAATGCCAGAGCGGAGGAAACAAAAATAAAAACAAAACAAGCCCAATAAGAATCAGTGAGGCGGAATTAGCGACGCCTTTATAGAAATGAATAGCGAGAAGCAGCCCGTGGAGCGTACATGCCCGGCTTGGAACATTAACGCAATAGGAGATCTTTAAGAATGATGAGCACAGGAAAACTATGAATATATATATATATATACGATGGATAAACATGAATATTTAATAGATAGCGTATAAACATCGACTGGTTCGTCTCCTGTAGAGCTTCACGTGCACATCCCTTGCATTGCTGATGATGGGAGAGTGAAAACCAGGCTGTGAACCCAGACATTCTGAAGTGTGTCTTTATGATAGTAATGCTTTGGAAAATGTCCAAATGTATTATCAAGTGAAATGAATGCTTCATTTGCAGAAAAAACATGATGTTCAAATGTATCTGGTAGGCACTTATATATAAAGACTAAACCTTTTGATTAAATGTCTTAATTTAGGAAAAAACACACATATAAATATATATATATATACATTGCTCGAAAAAATTAAAAGAACACTTTTTAATTAGAGTATAGCATCAAGTCCATTAAACTTCTGGGCTATTGATCTGGTCAGTTAAGTAGCAGAGGGGGTTGTTAATCAGTCTGAGCTGCTTTGGTGTTATTGAAATTAACAACAAGTGCACTAGAAAGGCAACAATGAGATGACTGCTAAAACAGGAATTAGTTTCTTTTCTCATCTTTTCTGACTGTTCTTCACTAGTTTTGCAATTGGCTAAAGTTAGTGTCACTACTTGTAGCATGAGGCAATACCTAAGCCCTACAGAGGTCTCACAAGCAGTACAATGACCAATATGGTAGTGAGTCTGTGATGGTCTGGGTAAGCATATCCATGAAGAGACGCACAGACCTCTACAGGCTAGACAATGGCACCCTGACTGCCATTAGGCATCATGGTGAAATCCTTGAACCTATTGTCAGACTCTACACTGATGCAGTGGGTCCTGGGTTCCTTCTGGTGCATGGCAATTCCCAGCCTCATGTGGCGAGAGTATGCAGGCAGTTCCTGGAGGATGAAGGAATTGATAACATTGAATAAACCCCATTGCTCACCTGACTTAGATCCAATAGAACACTTCTGTGACATTATGTTTTGGTCCATCCAACGCTGCCAGGTTGCATCTTAGACTGTCCAGGAGCTCAGTGATGCCCTGGTCTAGATCTGGGAGGAGATACACCAGGACATTAAAAGCATGCTCCGATATTGTCATTGCATACAAGCACATGGAGGCCATACAATCTACTGAGTACCAGTTTTATTGCTGCAAATTGCTACCCACATACATTAGTGAGCCTCGGCCGCCCATGACCCTGTCGCCGGTTTATCGCTGTTACTTCCTTGGACCACTTTTGATAGATACTGACCACTGCAGACCGGGAACAGTCCACAAAAGCTGCAATTTTGGAGATGTTTTGACCCAGTAGTCTAGTCATCACAATTTGGCCCTTGTCAAACTCGCTCAAATCCATATGCTTGCCCATTTTTCCTGCTTCTAACACATGAACTTTGAGGACAAAATGTTCACTTGCTGCCTAATATATCCCACCTACTAACAGGAGCTATGATGAATAGATAATCAGTACATGTGGCATGTACATACAAATACAGCATGGACAAAGAAGTCACCACTTGGATTTAACAAATTAAAGAGGCTTACATTGGATAATTACTGCAGTGATTATGTTTCAGCTGCAACAAGTTATTTAACCCTAACTGATGCAGCTTCTCATTTCCTAAATGTCAGGAGCCATTTTCTTTGGTCATGGAAAACATGTTATTAGTCTGTTTCAAAAAGGTCAAACTACTGTCCTTTGTTTAAGAACTGTTTAAATGCATTATAATAACTTGAAAGGATCGTGGTGAACCATCACTTTTAAATCCATGGCAAATGTGTGCCATGCCATTGTGCACAAAGCCAGCTCCTTGAAGATATGCTTTACATGGGTTGGACTGGAAGAGCTTTTCTTGCTTGCTTTAGAGCTCTGACCCTTAATTCTAAAACACCTTTGGGATGAATGTGAATGCTGACTTCTCCACAGGCCTCCTCACCTCACCTACATAAGTACCTAAATTTACTAACACCCTTGTGGCTTAATTAAATCTCACAAATCTACACAAGCACACTCCAAAATTTAGTGGAACATCTTTACAAACGTGTGACGTATGACACACATCATTTTTTGTGTTTTTGTGATTCAACACAATTCTCTCACAGAAAACCAAAACGCTGTCTATAACTGTGCATGCATTAATGGGTACATACTGATGATTCCTTGAATCGCCACGGAGGGAGCGCGCCCACACTTGTTGCTGGCCGTGGTGCTAAAACCGCGCGCGTTCACGCGGCTCCTCGTCAATATATATTAGACTTCTTTCCTCTTTACTCAGGCATTACTCAAGCTCGTATTCATTAGGAACTATATGCACGTTTTCAATCTTCATGTCCTAATCTGAAATAGTATTTTTTAATTGTTGTGTTCAGATTATGATGGTGATTGTTATGATTATTATTATTATAAAATGAAGAAGAAATTGTGGAATCTAGGTGCAGGTGGAAATTAAACTCCTTTGTATATTCACGTCCTTTTATTATTTTGCTTTAAATAGACATCGAAATGTGTGTGTGTGTGTGTGTGTGTGTGTGTGTGTGTATCCCGCCGTTTGCTTCCCCGAGCTCCCTTTCCACAAATGTTTGGATTCTCACTCCACCCTGCGGGCCCTTCTGCCGTACTGCCCTGCCATTGGCTGATCCGAACATCGTATGCAAATTCTCAAGGCGAGGGACGGGGTTTATTCGATAGCTTACGACCAAGCATGACGTCACTCGGCGGAGTGGCACAGTGGCTGACCCACGGAGAAAAGAAAACGGGAGTGAAAACTGGAAACGGGAGCGCGGGATGGAAAGATAGCAAAAAGGAACATAAGCGAGAGAAAGAGAGAGAGAGAGAGAGAGAGAGAGAGAGAGAGAGAGAGAGAGAGAGAGAGAGAGAGAGAAAGAGAGAGAGAGAAAGAGAGAGAAAGAGAGAGAGGAGAAAAAAAGAAAAGAAAAAAGAGAAGGGAGAAAATAAAGAGGGGAAAAATAAAGATTCGAGCGTGCGTGGGTAAGAGAGAGAGAGATAAAGGAAAAAAGAAAGGATAGAGATAGACTGAGTGTATTTGCGAGAGAGGAGGGGGCGGTGACAGGGTGGGAGGGAGAAAGTGAGTTTATGTGTGTGCGTGTGTGTGTGTGTGTGTGTGTGTGTATGTCTGTGTGTGTTGAGAGTGTGTGAGTGAGTTAGTAAGAGAGAGAGAGAGAGAGAGAGAGAGAGAGAGAGAGAGAGAGAAAGATGGCTACAGTAGCGGCGAGCGGAGTGCAGCAGGAGAATGGCTTCAGCACCACGAACAGCTCCAGCAGAATGAACGGCATCGCTCTCGGTCAGAGCCCCATTCCCATGAAAGACCACGACGCCATCAAGCTGTTCGTGGGTCAGATCCCGCGCAACCTGGAAGAAAAAGACCTCAAGCCGCTCTTTGAGGAATTCGGCAAGATCTACGAACTCACCGTGCTCAAAGACAGATTCACGGGGATGCATAAAGGTCGGTCACGTTCCGTTCCATTTCCACCCCTGTCTGATTTTTGTCTCTTTGCACGGGTTGATACGCAGAAACACAGACGCGACTGCATGCAACATCCAAGTGGACGGCTGCATGCGTGTGTGCATGCATGCGTGCGTGCGTGTCCCTCCTTGCGCGTGTTTCTGTGTGGTGTAGCGTATGCATGTGTATATTCGCACGTGTCGGTGCATGCTCACAGGGTTCCCGCGTCCACGTGAATAGCAGCTACTTTTATAGCAAAGTAGATAATGTACATAATGAGGATCATTATAGGTAGACATTTAGGATGTTGCCAGATGTTAGAAGCCAGGCGTGTGAGTGAAAGTTTTATTTTCTTTTTTTTAAAAAGGTTTAAAAAAAAAAAGATTCAATTAAGTCAGAAAAAAGAAAATAGTTTTATAATAAGTAATGAATTAATTGTAATTTATTGCAGCAAAGTATTTTGAATAATAATAATAATAATAATAATACTATTATTAATAATAATAATAATATACTCTGACTTTAATGCAGCACTATTGAAAAAAAAAAAAAAAAAAAGTACAATCAGATTTAAACACAATCTCTCAGGAACAAAATGCATCAAATGGCATTTTTTTCCCACGTTTTTAGTGTGTATCTTTCATCCGGAAATCCGGAAGTAATTTACGATCCACAAACTTTTAAAATCTATCATATCTAACGTACGCTGAAGCTACATATCGTTTTACCACAACACTGAGAAAAAAAAGTAAAGGCTGGTGCTTAATTTCTGAGTGCAGAGTGTCTCTACTCCAAAATGACTACAGTAATGAAAATGGGAAAAAATGGAGTTGAGAGCTTTTCTAATGGAATAAAAAGTGACTATTATTTTTTTCTAAAAATACTAAGATTTTTTGCACAAATTTGTTAATTGTATTTGAGTAGGTATGTATTGACATCCTCATTATTTATGTTTGCTATTTTGTTTATTTATTGTCTACTGCGAGTTCTGCATTTCCGTTTAAACCCCCCCCCCCCCCCCCCCCCTTCAGAGCACTGCCTGCTCACTAAAGAACAGCTACATGCGATTGAGACAGGGTGGATTTATATTTATACAGTACCTCTGTGGAACCAGTCGTTGAACACACTGGCACTATGCCTATTAGAAAAAGCACAGGTGTGTCACTAAACAGTTACACAGCTTATAGATCCCTGAAGTTTCTCTGTGCCCAGGGTGTCTGCTTTTTACTGCCACAATCCTCGGCTCAGACGAGAAATTGTAGTTGTCTCTGTGTGAGAGTGACAATGGAGGAGCAAAACAAATCAGCTTGTAAACATGTGAGAAATACAGGCCCATACTGTACACATGTTACCTGAGTTTGGCTCTTAATGCAGGATTATAATTAAGAGGCCAATCCTTGTCTAGAATGTGTATCAGAGTGACCAGACTGTTCTGATACACACTATTACCTTGGGAGCAGAATCACACAAAAGGCTTGGTAACGGACTGATGAGTTAAAATCCTGGCAGTTAATGAAAAAAAATTTCATGATAGGATCACCAATAAGAAATACTGCTCTTAAGATTTTGATTTATTGCACAAAAGAAGAAAACGAGACTGTTCTACATGTTTTTTCGGTGAATTAAAATAATACTAGTTGTAGTTACTAGTACTGGAGATACTAGTTGTTAACTGTAGATTGTAGGATTTAGTAGGCTCCTTTATGCATAAATGACACACTCAACAGTTTAAAATATCATAGTAGGATCAGTATATATAAATATATATATATATATATATATATATATATATATATATATATATATATATATATATACACTTCTAAATTAACTGTTGTACCAATAATAATAATAATAATAATAATAATAATAATAATAATAATAATAATAATATTATAACAAAAGAAAAAAGTAAAATATCTCATATAAATTTATTACAAATATTTTCTAACATTGTCTCTATAATAAATGATGAGTTATTAGGCCGAGAATTTTGTTTTTTTTTTAGCGATATCTAACTAAAGTCATTATCAACTATTCAGCATCAATAACAACACTTTTATAAATATGAAATCATCCATATAAGAATTGCAAACATTGCAAAACAGAAGTCATCAAACTCCCACAGCTATTCATTTGTAATGCATGAACTGTAATTGCAATTTAGCTTTATTTCACACTTTCAGCTCTTTGAGTTCTTATTGCACAGGTATTTTAGCTAGCAGGTGAGCTTTCACCTTTCCTTAGTGTGTGTGTGTGTGTGTGTGTGTGTGTGTGTGTGTGTGTGTGTGTGTGTGTGTGTGTGTGCGTGTGTGTGTGTGTGCGTGTAGGAGACAAATCATGTTAAAATTTTTACCGCCCACTTCTTGAGCTCACAAAAGTCCACCACCGTGGGACTGAGCCTGATCTGTGTAATGTTCAATTTTATCATTCATTACTTGTGCCCCAATAGTCTTATATAAAAGATGTAATTGGTTTTAAATAGCTTTACAAATGGACTCCACTGCATACAAAAGTGTGAAAATGTCAGAGGAAAGATGGTGCTGCTTTAACGAGCCAGGATAGATTGCGCGCTGAACAGGAAGGCAGCTTTGTGAATTGTTATTTCTTCCACTATGTTACTTCTGCTTCTCTTCCATTGACATTTTTATTTTCTGATTAACAAGGAAAGCATTTGACAGAGCTGGCAACCGCGTGGTTTTATTTTATTTAAGGCGAGAAAACTTCCAGTGCGACGATTGTCTGTGACAGATTACATCTGTTTGGCTATTTCCATGTATCTTTTGTTTACTGTGGAACCAATATAAGGGTATATCTTTTTTGTGAATGGTAGAGTATCTTCCTTTATGAGTTGGATAAAATGTAAATACCAGGAAGCCAGTCATGCCTCTATTACTGGCACAGTTATGCATATTGGCCACGCCTATTAAATAGGGGTGTAACGGTACACAAAATTCATGGTTCGGTACATGTCTCAGTTTTTAAGTCTTTGTTTGGTTCATTTTCTGCATGGTTGGGGGAAGAAATGCAAAAAATACAATTGGTTGTCGTTTTTTACTAACGCAGTTTATTATTATTATTAACGTTTGTGATCAGCATTTAAACAATTTACATTTTTAAAACAATTGTAATAAAATGCCAGCTTTTTTAAAATTTATTTTTAATTTTTTTTTATTTAAAATACTGTAAATAAAACAAATTAATGCAATACACCTTTTTTATATTGATTAAATTAAGTAATTAATTCAATTGGCACAAATGCAATTGATTCAATATAATGAAATTAATGAAAATTTAATTAACAAGTTTGTTAGACCCCATTTGGGTAATAAAGATGTGTATGTAAGTGTGTGTGTGTGTGTGTGTGTGTGTGTGTGTGTGTGTGTGTGTGTGTGTGTGTGTCTGTTTTACATTTAATATTTACATTTCTAATATCTTCTACTTAACTGTTCTACTTATTTCAACAAATGTCTTCATTCCTTTCATCTTTCATTCATTCACTCCCTTGTTATGTGGAATTGTAAGGATTTTCTCCTTTTAAGAGAAAGTCTGCACATCAAACGCTGAAGAATCCATAGCCCTAGCGTTAGCCGATATCCACTTCCTGGTTAGCGGCTAACGCTAATGCTTAGGAATCTTTACTGTTTACATGCATCCGCAAAAACAAATCTTATTTCCAGTGTAGAGTGAGTAGCCACAGTGACACTGCGCTAACTTTAGTTTCTTTTTTACACACCTGGCATTGTTGTGTGTTTTCAAGTTTAATAATAATAATAATAAAAGATTTTAACTCTTTTTCGCACGTAAAAAAGGATTGCAACCAAAAGCTCTTTACCGAAAAATTTCTAATACTTACTAGCCCTGATAGATGCATTTTGTTGACTTCATACCAGCACCCCATTCACTAGACTCACATTACAGAGGTGGTGCATCTATACTTGTAGTATAGTAACAGTCCCAAGGGTCACGCTCTTTCTATTTTCTATTTTACTGACATTTTCCAAAAAAAAAATGACTCATACAGGTTGAGAGAGTGTCAATCCTGCCCCGAGTTTTAGCCCTTTTTTTTGTCAGTACAAATTCTGTCTGACAGAAATCCTAAAAAATGTTTGTAAGCTGAACCAACATTTCACAGTTGACTTTAGGTGAACTCTGCTATCATTATCCTTTATTAGCATGCTCATGAACGATAAGTAATTTAGCCATGCTCATAGTATTTATAGATCTGTTGTTTAGTGTAGCACCAGGGTTCTGGAGGAACGTTGTCTCATTTTAACTGTGTATAAAAGAAACGACAATAAAAGCCTCTTGACTTGACTTGACTTGAGATAGCTGGAGCTGACATGATCCTAACAATTTCAAGTCATTCAACAACTATAGGGCTAAGGGTGGGGCTTGCAGCTGTGTATTTCCTTGTGTGCAAATTACATACACATCACCCTCATAGTTGAAATTCATATAAATTATAATATCATTCTCACTGAAATCTTCTTTTATCGTGGGCTAGTAATAGAGGATGATTATTAGGTTATTAGAAATGTAATACTAATGGCAAAACATTTGAAAATAAAAAACATGGGTTATTTTGGGTGGGTTTAGTTTTGTATCATAAATGTATTAAAATCTAATAGGATTGCAAAAAATGAATAAATATATATATATATATATATATATATATATATATATATATATATATATATATATATATATATATATATATATATATATATATATATATATATATATATATACATTTTAGGCGTGTCCTTGATGAATGATTTACATAGTCGAATCAGATAGACATGCATGTGTGTGTGTGTGTGTGTGTGTGTGTGTGTGTGTGTGTGTGTGTGTGTGTGTGAGCGCTCAACAGAGCATCTGAAAAGTATTTACTGCAGTTCCACATTTCGTTACAGCCTATTGCAAAATTTAGTAAATACATTATTTTACTCAAAATTCTACAAACAATATCCCATAATGAAAACATAAAAGAAGATTTGTTTTAAATCTTTGCAAATTTATTAAAAAAAAATGGAAAAAATCATGTACATAAGTATTCACTGCCTTTGCCATAACATTTCAAAATTGAGCTCAGGTGAATCCTGTTTTCACTAATCATTGTTGAAATGTTTCTACAACTTGATTGGAGTCCACCTGGACATGATTTGGAAAGACACACACCTGTCCATATGAGGTTCCACAGTTAACCGTGCATATCAGAGCACAAATCAAGCCATGTATTCCAAGGAATTGTCTGTAGACCTCCGAGACAGGATTGTATGGTACAGAAAAATTTCTGCAGCATTGAAGGTCCCAATGATTGGCCAAACGGAAGTCTCTTCTCAGTAAAAGGCACATGACAGCCTGCCTGGAGTTTGCTAAAAGGCACCTGAAGGACTGATTGAACTCACTGGCCTGAATGCCAAGTGTCATGTCTTGTGGAAACCAAGCACCACTTATCACTTGGCCAATACCATCCCTACAGTGAAGCATGGTGGTGGCAGCATCATGCTGTGGGGATGTTTTTTAGCAGCAGAAACTGGAAGACTGGTCAGGATCGAGGGAAAGATGAATGCAGCAATGTACAGAGACATCCTTGATGAAAACCTGCTCCAGAGCGGTCTGGACCTCAGACTGGGGCAATGGTTCATCTTCCAACAGGACAACGACCCTAAACACACAGCCAAAATAACAAAGGAGTGGCTACGGGACGCTCAGACAGGGCCAAGACTTGAACCCGATTGAACATCTCTGAAGAGATCTGAAAAGGGCTGTGCACCGACGCTCCCCATCCAACCTGATGGAGTTTGAGAGGTTTTGCAAAGAAGAATGGGAGAACGTGCCTGAATATTGGTGTGCCAAGCTTGTAGCATCAAACTCAGAAAGACTTGAGGCTGTAATAGGTGCCAAAGGTGCTTTAACAAATTATTGAGCAAAGGATGTGAATACTTATGTACATGTGATTATTACAATTTTTTATAATAATTCTTATGTTTCATAACACTTCTGCCAAAAATTCGACTGAGATTGGTAGTCAAATCAGGCTCCTCCTATCATAGCATCAAATCTTATACATATATACATATACCCAAAATAGTCAAATATTTAATGCTATGATAGGAGGAGCCTGATTTGTATATAAATATATATTATACTGTATATAAAACACCAGGTGGGAACAATATTTCAGTATTGACTTGGCCTGTGGCATGTTTTTATGGGCTTGGGTTTAACCCTTTCAGAAACATTTGGCTGGTCTTTTTTTTTTTTTTTTTTACAGGAAAAAGTGCAGTTGTAAAAAAAAAAAAGAAAAGGAATGCACATCATGGTAATGATTAAAGGAAAAAAACACATTAATCGTGCAGCCCCTGCTTTGACACTGGTGATAAAAGAGACTGAAATGTGTTGCTTTGAGCCACCAGGAGCATCAGCCTGAATGATGACACTGTATGAAACTGGTGGACGTGTGTGAAGAACATATTCAGCGCTAGCTCGTCTATAGGGACAGATGGGGAAAAAGTGCCCTACTATTTATATCAGCTTTTCAACAAATATTATTTTTTATAAAGTCCTCATTCACAACTCCATACATTTTAAATGAAATAGCAATTATGTCTTTTGAGTGACCAACAGTTCAAAAAGGAGCTGCTGACTGACATATATTAACTGATATCCCATTGAATTGGTTATTGATTAGCTTAGTAATTGGTAGTAAAAAAAAAATGATAACTGCAAGAAGCACCAATAAACATCCATGTGGGCAAGAATTTCCCTGCTTCATGCATTTCTTCCGCAGTTAATAACATGCTTACCAGATTGGAGTAGTTCATTAATGTTCTACAGCTGCCAAGATCTTGCTTTAAAGCAAATTATCTTAATTAAATTGAATACATTTTAACAAAATAGCAAAATGTAAAGAGAGACAGTGTGTATATGGTGTTTAAAAGAATTTCTATCATCAAGTTCTGGTAACCGAAATTAGTTTCGCAGCCAAAAGCTGCAAAAAAGAGGCCTCATTTCAATTATTAAAACAAACATTCAAAAAAAAACAGTCTTATATTTTTTATGCTTATTCGATCTTTAAGTGTTTTTTTTTTTTTAAGATAAACCGAAGTACAATTTCTACATAAACAAAAGTTTGTTGACACATGATCATCCCATGTTCTAAAAAAACTCTATTCTTCTGGGAAGATGTTCCACCGGGGTTTTAGAGTGTAGATGTGGAGATTTTTTTATCTCATTCAGCCACAAGGGTGTTTGGGAAAAGTCTGGTGGTGATGTAGGTGAAATGAGGAGGCCTGGGGTGCATTCGGCTTTCCAATTCACCCCGAAGGTTTACAATTGGGTTGTCAGGGCTCTGTTGGAGGGCACCAAAGATCTTCCACTACAACTAATATAAAGTATCTCTTCATGGAACTGGCTTTGTGGACAGGGACATTGAAATGCAAGAACAGGTTTGGGTCTTCTAGATCAAGTAAAAGAAAAAATGAATGGTACAGTTTGGGGATGAAGTACATTTCGATGGAAAAGTTCCAGTACATTTTTCCATATATTGGATCAGAAAAAACTAAGTACGTCTACGCTGTATGATGGATGACTGGCAGCTTCCAATCAATTATAACATTAAGTAAAAGCTTTTTGAATTAATTATGTTTAAGCTTATGTTGTTACTCATGTCACCCTTCCTCTCCAGAATCCATGGTCATGAATAGATCATGATCAAAATCATGAACCTCTGCTGAATCACTTTCTGTATGATTACATCATTTTTACATTCTTTTCAACTGCAAACCTCAAACCACACTGTGATGTTACTCATATATGTCATGTGACCATATATATATCGGTTCCAAACATAAAACAATGACACCTTCTCTTTGCCATAGCTCTCCGCTTCATTAACCCGAGAAATCCTCTGCTCAATTGGTGCTGAAGCATTCACTTTTTTCCACTTTTTTTTTTCTCATATCAATTTCTGCAAGTTATCATAATGATTAGCATCTAGCTCAAGGGATTATCATGATTATTACTACATGTGCATCACTGGGACCTTTTTTTTTTTTCTCCTCTCTTTTTCCCAAAATCAAAATTTCTAATTAGGCCTCATTAGGATGTAAATGAATTCAGTCCTGAACAGGAACCTGTTTGTTGTGTTGCAATAATTACGGTGGTAAGAAATGACTTACAAAAAAAGATTAAAAATTAAAATGTCTGCTTTCTCCCCCGTGCCGTTTTATTTTCCTATTTACATTTATTTAACCAGAGAGCATGAATATGAGGTGTGATTAACTAGCTTGAATGTCAATAGATTGTCGTTTGTTCATAGAAACTTGTAGTAAGAGATTAACAAGCTTTAGACTTAGCACGGATCTAGAGATTATGACTGCGTGTGTTCCAGCTCATCATAGCGAACCCTGGTTGTTTATGTAATGAAGTAACGCTGGAATAGTTCGGTTAGGTTCTTTTCCTTTATTCTCAGACAAAGAGAGGATCGTCTTTGCATGGTTGGGGGTAAGAATGCGTTTTCTCCCTTTCAGATTAGTAAATGCACCTAAAGGAACAAAACAATTTGCTATGAGAGGTGGAACAATGCAGTCATAATCTCATAATAAAGTCATAATAATTGCTTATTAAACATTTCTCTGAGAGATATTGACATGCAAGCTTGTTAATCTGACCTTATTTTCATGCTTTTTGGTTAAATAAATATAATAGGGAAATTAAATGGCACAGGGAAAAAAAAACATCCAGTTTCCAACATTCTGGCATCTCCAGGGTTGCCAGATGTTTCTAAAGTCAGAGTGTCCCAAGATGCTACTGTGATATGATGATGTGTGACTAAGAAAAGAGTAAAATCGATCAGGTTTATAGTATATTGCCAATACTATATATTTCCACATTAATAATCTTAATTTAATGTCATTTAAAAATATGGATTCTACACATGTTATTCCACAGGTTGCAAAATAGCACTTGATCCAGTACATCCAGGTATTTTGGCATTTAAGTTTTTTTTTATATTGCACACCAATTTGTTTTGAGGTATTAAAGGCAGTGAAGCCTCATTATGTTGTACAATACTCGTGAAATTTATATGATTTTTGGGATGTGTTCTTGAAATTCTGACTAAGCACTCCATAATCACATCTACAAGCTCAGGTGTATGAATAAAACAAATCTGTATTGTAAAGATGCTTTAACTTTTTATGTTGATGAGATTTATTAAATAATTAATAATGCCTTCTACACTTTACTGCATATTTATTAAATATTCATCTCTGATGGCATTCAAATTAAAATTTTCAACCAAAAACATATGTTAAATTGTAAATGTCTGAGATTGGACACTAGTACTGGACTTAGTACTGGAATACTGTTGCTGGTTTTGTGTATTCAGGCTGCAAGTTGGAAAATACAACAAAGAATCTTGAATGTTTGTCTTCTCTTAGCAATATCCTAATGTATAACTCCAGTATGTCATTTAAATTGAGAAAATACTGCTTTGTTTAATGTTAATGCTGTTAGCAGTCATGTGGATTTGATGTCATTTGCTGAACTTGAGCTTGAGAAGAAATCTCGACTAGAAATTCCCAGTTAAAACAGGGTGTTTTTCCAGCTATGAGTCAAAGTTATGTGTAACTAAAATACCCCATTTACAGAGTCAGTAGTTGAGTCTGAGGTCATAGTAGTAATGTGTTTCTGTATTAAATCCTCACTACACACATGTGACTGAACACATCCTGCTTACAGTACTGAATAAGTGCTTGGTATTTATGGCTAGTTTAAGACTGATGGGTGATTTTGGAGCTTGTGTTCCCCTGGGCAAACCATGTATCATTGAGAGAATAACTCTTTACAAAGGTCACATGGTGTCTGCTCACTCACAGGGGTTTATTATAGAATCTCTCTACTTCCTGTAAAAGCAAATGGCTGCAATTTCTTGGTTACATACTGTAACTGCAGAACTGTTTCACTGATTAATATTCTGCTTTTTCATTTACAAACCCAAATGATTAATTCTTTAATAACAACCATGCAAAATGATTGTCAGGAGTGGAAGTGAGAATTGTTTGGGGATTTAGAAATGTAAAGAATTTTTTTCTTCTTCTTTTCCTCTTTTTTTTTCTTGTATCACTTGAAAACTTCCTGCTTGTCATGTTTTCTATATTATAATAAAATGTAATACATTATAGAGCCATAGAATAAGAATTGTATAAATAGATTACATTGAATTCAATCAATTAATTAATTATACACACATAAAAATAAATAGATAAGCAAATAAATAAATAAATAAATAAATAAATAAATCTACTGAAAAAAAAAAAAAAAAAAAAATACCCAGAAAAGAACATTAAACACACAAAATAAATAAATAATAATAAAAAAAATTGTTAAACAAAAATAAAAAAAACAACAAAAATACAAATTAGCAAAAAAAAAAAAAACTAGGAAACAAAACAAACAAAAAAACCCCAACTTAAAACCACACAACAACATCAACAAAAATAAAGCATAAATAAATTGCCAGACATCTGCATTGATTTGTTTCTTATTTTTTCTTTCAGTTGATCACCTAAAGACTTTTGGAGATGATTTTATTATCATATCAGAATGCTACAAAAGCGCCTCACTGATGCCTGATTGTGTATTTGTGTGTTTACAGGATGTGCCTTTCTAACTTACTGTGCCAGGGAGTCTGCGCTGAAGGCCCAGAGCGCTCTCCATGAGCAGAAGACTCTGCCTGGGGTACGTTTCCTCTCTTTCTTCTTCTCCTCTCTCCCTCTCTCTCTCTCTCTGCTTTTCTCTTTCCTGCCTGCTAGGCTGCGGTGTCCTCAGCTGAACCCATAATCTAACCGATACAAATCATGTCAATCGAAGGCCTGTGTTTCTGGAGCTGATTGGCAGTGTGCCATGCCTCGCTCAGTCTCCATGCTGTCTGATCTTGCTATTCCCCTTAATGATGCTCCATGAGGCTTGGCCTGGTCCTTACGCGGGTGTGGAGGCGTAGCGCTACTATCCACCGACTAGCGGCATTGCGAAACTCACTGCGCGTGACCTTAGATGCTGTCAGAAGCAATTCATGTCTTTCGGGATGCACTTCTAAAGCTGAAGTTTTGCAAACTCCTATTCAGTGAGCTTGGCTTTTATAGAGAATACAGCAGGTTCTTCGCTCCAGTGTTTGTGTTGCTGGGCTGAAGTAGGACTCACTCACTCAATTTTATTTATTTATTTATTTTTTTGAAACAATAGTTCACACTTGTGTCTTGTGCTGTGTTCAGATATTACTTGCTGATTTCTTCTAAATGATGTATCACAGGAAAGCTGAAAGATGGTCAATAAAGTACAATACAAACTCTGGCAACACTTGTGTTTGTGTAACAGTTAAAGATCAGATAATATACAACATACAGTACATTATGGAAAAGAGAACCAACGTCTATATGACTG
>NC_139583.1:26845392-26867892 GCF_946808225.1 Silurus aristotelis
TAAGTAGATTTTTCTGGTATCAGTATTTAACTTTTTTACTTTCACTCATTCTCACTGCGTGCCGTTTTCAGTCTATCAATCTATTTCCTGTCATTGCGCAGCTTTTACAATCTACCACTGTGTATCATTTCCTGGCTCTCAGACACCACAGACGTAGGCTAGATTACGAAGAAACAATAAGCAAGGCAGAAAGCAACAAGAACTAAAGGTTTAATGTGGATGAGACAGAGGGAGTCATCAATGTAAACATGACTGTAAACAGAGACTTTCCTGATCACCTGTTTATCATCGTTTCTCAGATTGTGTTTTATATGGTGGATGTTCAGCCTGGATACATTCATTCCGTAACAAAATTTGAAATTCGTTTTGTATTACTTTATTAATTAGGGAGGTCAAAATTAACATATTAACCTAAATTCACTTTAAAGGAACTAATTTTATTAACAAAATATAAAAAAAATATAAATAAACAAATAAATAAAAAAAGATGAAATTTAAACCTTCAGCACCACATACATTTATTCACAACATCCTTTCTTTACTCGGATATAAAATAAATAAATAAAGTCCACTGTAAAATAATTTTATTTATTTCTTTTTTATTTGTTTTACTGATGCGCGAAGTCTCGAATCAGAACCATAATCTGCCATGATGCACACAATTAACGGTCTGGGGTCGACAAACGCACCGGCGTGTTTTGTGGCATTTCTTTCAAACAAACTTGTCTTTTATTGATCCTACAGATAAGAGCAATACATCATTCGAATCTGCAAAGGGTCTACTTTTACATGTATACACTCTTAATAACAAAAACACGCTGTATTTTGTAAAATAAAGAAAACAGACAGGGGGCACTCTCTGCCACATAAATAAAACGACCTAAATTTACATTGAATTTTCTCCGATTATGTAATCATATGGAAGTTAGAATCGGTACAGTTTTTCCGGTACCAACTTATTAAAGTCCGAATTAAAGTTCCGTTTGGTGTCCTGATGTTTTACATAATTTAAAATACCATTTACAAGAATATTTTGTCTTCATGCTTTATGTTGAGTTTGGTTTCACTAATAATAAACATGCATTTGCATAAAGCATCCATATTTCTCTATGTCCATGTTGATTAGAGTAATTAATACTTGTGTGTACTTGTGTGATGTGTGTACTTTGCCACCTCTGCTTCATCACTAAACTGGGAGTTTGTTAACAAAACAAAATCATTCAGAAAGAAAGAGTGTAATCCTCCAGGCTGCTTTCAATTAGTATTTTATATACTAATAAAACCAACCAGTACAAGTCCAGAATTACTGCTTGTAGCCTCACGTCAAATAAATTTACGATTCAATATCGTGCGCCATATGCAAATCTCCAAGTTTGTAAGAAAGGAAATCGTATTTGTTCATCGCTATCTGAAGAGCCGTCTGCGAGTTTTACTGCGCAAATACAGTAGTTTATTACCAGACGTCACCCTGAGAAATAAACGCCACCCAAACAGAGCTATTAACGTTCCATCAGGACTCTATGATTACCTCGATTTCTGTTATGCTAAAATGCATGGATGCCTGAGCTGGAAAATACACGTATATTCCCTCCCAAGCAAGAGGGAAATAATCACCCAGATTGGGTTCACATAAATTCCATTATTAATGGTCCCCCATGGAAATTACATTTCGCCCCCGACTCAAAGCTGAAGGTTGGCTCTCGAACCAAACTCAGGTTTCAGATCGGGTTTCTTATTTCCGGGCTCCAGTCTTCCAATTTCTCAAAGTTATAAGTTGTGATCCTCGTATCAGTGGCTGAAACGACTCAGAGCTCCGTAAAAGACTGGACCTGCGGCGTCCTCAGCGTTTTGCTGCGGACGAGTCGATTTTGCACAGCGCACTTACCGTGAATAAAATCTCAAATTACACTCGTCAAAGTTTTACACAGAGAGACTGTAAAAGACAATATGATGCTGAAAAAACCCACATAACAGTGTCATGATAGAGGATCTGTTCTCTCTGTGTTTCAGCTGATTAGATACAAATTGTAGTTTAGTTTAACTTGAAATCGTTTGTTATTCTTTTTAAATATAAAAAAAAATGTCATTCATGATTGATTTAGGATTCGCCTGTACATTTAAACTATTTTCATTTTGAATTCTTCTTCTTGTTTTAGGTAGTTTTAATGGAGATATGTAAACGGGTGAGAAATATGATGTGGTATCAAAAGGCTGCTAAGACTTTAGTAGACTCGAGACTAATAGTGCTACTGTAACTGTGCTATCAATTCTGACCATGTGCCTCACCACATCTGCGAGTTTATCATTAACAGCAAGTTAGAACAAAGAGTAAACGTGAGATTCTGCATGAAACTGGGCAAATCTGCCACAGAGACATTTGACATGACATACGTTTGACATACGCTGATGCTGCAGTAAATCGTTTGAGGTGTTTCGAGCTGTACGCGCGCTTCAAGAGCGGAAGAACATCGCTGGAAGATGACGAGAGATCAGAAAGACCTTCAACAAACTCAACCCCCGAAAACGCCGAAACCGTTTGGCAATTTGTGCATGATGCTCATTAGAAAACAATCCACATGATCTTATTCTCGCACCTACCCTACTACCAGATTTGGTTCCTGCAGACTTCACCTCTTCCCAAAGATGAAGATCCGGCTCAAAGGTCGCTGTTTTGACACCAAGTACTTTCTTGCAAAGTGTGAAGGCAAAACCCTATGTCTTATAGGCTAAAACCATGACAAGCTTCTTGTAGATAAGCCACAGTAGGATTTTATGCTGACAATAATATGTTAATTTCATTTTCTTGTCTGTTGTAAAACACTAAATAGCACTTAACAAGCTTGCAAGATTGACTAACACTTAACTAGCTCACTAGCTTAACTAGCACTTAACTAACTCACTAGCTTAACAAGCAGTTAAGTAGTAACTCTAGTAACTATTTCAGAGTTCACCAGCCTAACTCACACCTTACTACCTCACTAGCTTAACTAGTACCTAACTAGCTCACTAGCTTAAATAGCACTTTACAAGTTCACTAACATAGCTAGCTCACCATCTTAACTAGTACTTAACTAACTCAATAGCTTAACTAGCAATGAACAAGCTCAATAGATGAACTAGTGCTTACCTAGCCCATAACTAGCTTACTAGCTGAACTAGCAATTAATAGCTTACTATCTTAAATGGCACTTTACTAGTTTACTATCTTAACCCGCTCACTAGCCGAATTAGCTTTTTAGCCTTGTCTTTTTTGAGAAACCAAAACAAAGACAATAGCAGCAACACACACTAAGGTGTCCAACTATCCTGTAGGCTAGCGAAATTCTGATTTGTTCCTGCTAATAGTCTGTGACACGTAAAAAAGCTGACAGGACTGATCTTCAATCTAATGCAAGGTCAATTATGCAACACACACACACACACACACACACACACACACACACACACACACACACACACACACACACACACACACACACGCACACACAAATTGGCTAATGCATTACTAGTGCACCATGACCTTGAAAGTTTAGCACAAACAACCATGCTAACAATTCGAGCGTTGAGGGCATGAACCTAATAATCCCTGCACGATCAAACCCATCCGTTTCCCTGCGAATTACAGTGCTGGAGTGCTCACTCTTTTCCTCGCGTTATTAAAATGACTACATGCCCATTTCTCCTACGAGCGGCGGAAACGTCAGGAGCGTCTCCTGGGGGAGTCTTCTAAAAATATGCAGGCTTTCAATCGTGCTTTTAGTGCATAATGTGGAAATAAAAATAATAATGCGCGTTGAGACGGCGAACAAAGGTCACGGCGCTGCGCGCTTTTCACGCTTTTCCCTCCTAATCACGACGAGCCGCTCGTTCAGACCGACGGCGCTCGGGGGGACACGAATCGTCTCCTGAATAAATTGATTTGTGTTGAGTCTCTTGGGGAGAAAGAATAAACGTCTTCATGACGACACAAGGGCTCCGTTGACTCTTTAACTTCCCGGGTGACATTATCAAACTCTTCAAGGACACGCAACCAACTCCTGCCCTGACGTCCACTTTCTGGAGCCACGTCTGGCTATGTAGTTATCATATCCGCGTTTCTCCAAGCCGTCCATTACCTCAGATTAACATTTCATCATCATTAGCCCAGATATCGTAGAACTCTCACGTGATGATTATTGTTCACTGTCTTTCCAGACATTTAAGCCGATCTCCCATGAGCGTCTCTTTGGTCTACAGCAGACTTCATTGTGTGTGCATTTTTCAAACTACTTTAAACCAGCAGGCTGTAAGTTATTTAAATGTATGCTCTTTGTGTGTTAAAAATCAAAAAATGAAAGTATCAGCTACAGATGTCACATGTAGTGCTGGCAAATGTCATAGCAGTTTGTTTCATGTAAAATCACAGACGGGAGGGAATGTTAACGAGGTGTATTTATGGAATGTTAATATTACGGTTAGCGTGCCATGAAAAATTTTTCTGATTAGAGTGCAATTATTACAATATGATTGTGTTATATTTGGTTGTCAAAATAATATAGAAACCAAACTTCTTGATATTTAGCTAGGTATGTAGCTAGATATGTATATATTCATGCAATAGACATAATCATGAGGCATAAATACATATCATATACTAAGATAATTGTACATAAACTGATTTCACAAATTTCAAAAATCATAAATGTATAATAAGTTTGTTGTGTTCAAAATCGGGTAATGCATCTTTCGTATTGTTTATATATATATATATGTATTCTGATCATTGCACTGTCTCACTTACATTATTTTACCCATTTAGACGTTTCATAACCTGCACAATCTATATAGTTAATGGCGTTATTTATTAATTTTCTATTTATTAAATGTAATTATTAAATTATTAAAAATTTTTATTAATTAAAGTTCTTATAGTTTTCCTTATTTTTAAAGCACCAGCACACAATGATAGATTCCTTGTACATGCAACCGGTGCTATAGAACACGGGTGGCCTCCTCAAAGTCCAGATCTCACTCCATATGATTTTCTCCTGTTGGGCTACGCAAACGAGGAGGTAAACAGGAAAAAAGCCTCGCACACTGGAGGACTGGAGGCACGGATTTAGAAGGTTATTTTTTACCCACACTGTAGTGTGTGACTGACAATATTCTCAGTTGAAAGCAAAGTTGAGAATCAAAAATCCTTGCTCAAGGGTCCAGCAAAGTCAGCTTAGAGGTGTTGGGATTTAAACTCAGAAGTCCAAAAACTATTCGAGGTTGTATCAAAAAGTTTTGAGACTAGCTCTGTTTACGAGAAAGTACTTTATTTATCTGTTTACACACTATCACCTTCAAAATACCCCCCCCTGGCACAGAAATACAGCGCTCCCAGCGTTCCTGCCACTTCTGGAATGTGTCCTGAAAGTCTTCTTTTTGAAGTGTGTCAAGCACCTTCTGCGGTTCACGCTGGATTTTCGCAATGGTGTTACAAAACAGCGACCTTTGAGCAGGACCTTCAGCTTCGAGAAGAGGGCGAAGTCCACAGGAGCCAAATCTGGCGAGTATGGTGGGTGTGGAAGTGAGATCATGTTGCCAAATGGTTTTGAAATTTTCAGGGGTTGGTTTTTTTGAAGGTCTTTCTGATCTCTTGTCATCATCCAGTGATGTTCTTCCGCTCTAAGAGCGTGCGTGCCAGTCAAAACACCTCGAACGACTTGTTGCAGCATCAAACGTTTGCCATGTCGAACGGCTCTGTGGCAGATTTGCCTAGTTTTATGCAGAATTTCACATTTGCTCTTTGTTCCAACTTGCTGTAAAATGATGAAATTGCAGATTGGGTAATGCACTAGTTACTATTATTAGTCTCAAAACTTTTTGATACCACATCGTATGGACAAAAGTATTGGGATACTTGGCTTTTTTAGCAAAAAATGTTTCTTTCCTAAACCAAAGATAGATTGTAGAAGGAGTCTCAATACGTTTTTCTGCTACAGGAAAGTCTTCAGGTCGGATGACTTTGAGCTTTCTGGGTTCTTGATAAGATAGACTTTCTTATGTCTTTGACTTCATAGTAAAAGTACCGTAAGTTCCGGATTTAAGCGCACCCAAATATAAGACGCACTGAATTTTACAAAGATTTTTATTTTGAACATAAGTCGCACCTGTCTATAAGCCGCAGGTGTCTACACTGAAACTAATGAACTTTACACAGGCTTTAACGAAAGACAGTGTCGGTTACACGGCTTGTATCTAAACAGTAGCTCACCAAGAAAGTCATTGTTCACGTTCTTCCTCCTTCCTTTCACAACAATTTCTCTCGGGAGTTTATCTTTTGGCATCGTCGTGCGTTTAAAAATTACCATCGGTGAAGCTTTTCTCCCGATGCCGTGCAGCTCAGAACACAGGTGACGTGTGTTTTTTCATGCCCGGTTGTTTTCAGTGAATGAGGTTTCCAGTGTGACGAATGATTCGCATCTCCAGTTGACAGTCTGAGTGAGCGGCAGGTCAAACGTCAGAGGAACATCATCCATATTTATGATGTGGTGCGGCCCGATTCAGTGGGAGCGCATCTGATTTTTTTGGAAAATAATTAATCAAAACAATACCAATACCAATGTTGCTATTCTATAAAAAAAATTTGACCAAGCTCTTATCTTCTACAGTTACCTTCAACCTCATTCATCACTCGAATATCTTGGATCTACTGTATATTCTGATGCTCAATTTCTGTACTGAAATCCTCCCTAATTACACTCGCATCTAACACTAACTCGAAACAGGGTTTTACATTTGTAATGAGTACAAATGAATCCAAACAACAAAAGCTATCATTCTTTGGAACAACATAAAGAGGTGACGGTTTAATAGGAATAACGACTAAAATGATAAATGCTGGGACATAATTGCAAAAATAAATACATCATTTTCATGCTGCATTGTAATTTAGTTAAATTAAGATAAATTAAGCATCATTTTAGCTCCTGGTTTTTGGAGGCAGCGAGTTGGGAGCTTTGAAGCATAAAAGAAAAAGAAGAAAAAAAAAAAAAGAAAATAGCCTTTCCACTTCTTTATTAAAAGATCCTAAACCGACTCACACATTTTTGTAAAGTACAGCTCTCAGCATGATCGAGTGCGCCGTAGGTTCATAGCACATTAATGCACGTCTGTGCGGCCGTTCATTTCCTGTTGCTCGGTGAAACACACTGCACGCTGACACGAATGTTCTAATCATTTCTGCTCGGCCCACGGCTTTCCTGCTGGTTCGGAAAACTTCAATATACAGTACAGCAGTACAGGCACGCTTTAAGACTGGGAAGAATAAATCGTCAATTCTTGATGTTTTAGCTTCAATACAGGGGGTCAGAAACAAACATCAGTTGAGAATTCATTTGATACTTTCATGTCACGCTTTTGTGACATTTCTTAAAACACAGTGTTTTTGTTTTATTATTATTTTATATAAATTTTAGGACATATAGGACATTGTTAAAGCCAATGGCATTGGACTTTGTGTTAGAAGATTGTGAGTTCAAATCCATATTGGGTCCCTGAGACCTTAACTTCATAGCTTCCCCGTTCTATGAATGAGATAAATGTCACTAGGCATCCGCCAAATGCAGTAAATATATGTAAATATGGACAAATTTTTGGATCATATGATTTACATGTGCTTTTTAAACATCCTATTCCATATTTATTTCCTTATTCGCTGTTCCACTCTTCTGGGAAGATGTTCCAAAAGATTTTGGAAAGTTGTGGAGATTTCCAGAGATGCATTCAGCTACAAGGGTGTTGCAAAACCAGGTACTAAGATGAAGGTAAAGTGAGCAAGGCCTGGGTGCAGTCAGTGTTCCAATTTATTCCAAAGGTGTTCAGTAGGTTTGAGGTCAAAGCTCTATAGCCTGCCACTTAAGATCTTCTACTCCAACCCATATAAAGCATATTTCCATGGAGCATATCTTCAGGTTTGGATCTCCTGGTTGAACTGAAGAGACAATTTCATGCGTCCACATATTATAGAATTGTGTATTTAATTTTTGATTTATACCCAATCATGTTACTTATCCCCAGACATCTGATCTTCAGTCCTCCTACAACACCGTGGATTAGATCTGGAGATTAGCACGCTATGACACATGCATGTACAGTCTTCAGAAGAATAGCTGGTGTGGAAATGAAAAATTGAGTCAGCATGGGTGCTACATGGTGTGTGTAGAAGCATGGCTGATGGATGATCTGGAGTCGGCCTCTCGGTGGTAGACAGCGTGCCACATCTGGAACAGATGTTTGAGAGAGCTGAGTGAGAGAATGGCATTTTGGGTTTAACCAAAGTTAATGAAAGGGAGAAAAGATAAAAGGAGTAATCTAATGGTGAATCTTTTGCCAAACTGGTGTCATTCTTACAAAAAGGGTTTTTAGGGATTAATTACTAGGCTAGCTATGTGGACTAACATGTAAGTAATGTTTAGATACTGCACCGACAGTCTATGAAGGAATTATTGCTCACATTTATAGACTGCGCCTAGCGAAGTGTCAGGATTTTTTAGGACCTTTTCAAGACCATTAAGAATAAAATGTAAGATCCATATCAGAAAATCAAAACACACACAAATACATAGTTTGCAACTGGCCATAATAAAGCCTCAAATAAATTTTTTTTAAGCCAAGAATCGCTAAACTTGCATTTCCCTATAGCAGAAAAAGATAATTTAGTTTACGTCTGTGGTTCAATTCCAGAGAGATTTGCACCAATAACAGAAAGCTGATTGGCTGTTGCATGTTGGTTTCATTTGTAATTATAATACAGTCAATTTTATCTGGACAAGCGAAAACAAGAACTACAACATCACAGAAACTAATAAACTAAACATTTTAAGGTGCTGCAGGAGCATTCCTATTAGAATTAGAGGTGGAGTTACATGGAAATCCGAAAATTAATATAATTATAATTAAAGTTTTAAATGATTTAAGACCAGAACAGTGAATCCCAGAAAAATGGAGGTTATTATAAGATCAAATAGGGACTATATGTGGAATGGGATGTTCAAAATGACATACGTACTTGTGCACAGGTGTCCACAAACTTTTGCCAGCATTAAACCTCCTCTAAGCAATGCAAAATCTTCATAGGTTATGTACAGGAAACAGAATTGAATAGTTTAACTCTATTGGTCTGAGTCTTTTGTCAGCTGACTCCCATAGACGCTATGTAAAGTGATTCAAAGATTAAGAATCAGGTTTATTGACCAAGTGTGTTAACACACAAGGAATTCAGTTCCAGCTGCTACACGTACAGGTACAGGTAAATAACACTATACATTTACCTTAAACAAGACTATACAAGACAATACAGACTGCATGAGACAATACAGACTACAGAATAAATAAGGAATCCACAATATACAGAGTTAAAGGAACGAATTGAGCTAAATGACTCATTCATTTTGATAAACGAGATTCAAAGAAACAAGTCACTAAAATGATCCGATCTTCCCATCACTAATGCTGATGTCTGTACGCTAAAACGCTGTGGTAATTTTTTCCCTCCAAGTTATTAACTCATATGAGAAAAGAATGTTTTCTGTCTGGTGTGTCCATTGTTGCCTTGTCCTTATAAAGACTCGATGGCTGTGTGAAAACTTGCTTATCTCAAGCCCCAGTCATTAGCTCTCTTGCACACTTATGTGTCCATTTTTATTCGTTGCCTAGCAACACTGTTTAACCACTTGTTGTCCCGCGTCGAAATTTACGAGCTCTATTTGAATTCGCCAGACGACAAGCGTCTAGCTCTCCAGGAAACAAATGTGGACAGACAGATGATCAGAGAGTCAATATGAGCCAGAGGGGATTATCGTGGTGGTGGGAGGTTGCGGTTACTGATGTGCTTGATTGACAGCGATGGCAGATAGGGAGCTGTAGCGCAAGGCCTAGCAGAGCTTCACTGAGAGATAAGGAACAGATTAACACCAAGAGACTAGACAAAAAAAGAGAGAGAGGACGGAGCGAACGTGTGTATAGAGCTGAGATGCTGATGTACAGAAGCCCTTACTTAGTATGGAAGAGGTGTAAGAAAAACACTGAGCTACACCCTCGTCTTTGTAGATATAACTTGTTCGACAATGTGTGTGTGTGTATATGTGTGTGTGTGTGTTTTTAGTAGAATTTCACAACGTTCCTATTTGCATAGTTTTGTTTGAGGAGCTGTCATAGAAGGATTATATGTTCATGGTCTACATCTCCCATCTGCCGGGCTAAACTGCTCCTAATTCTGTGTGTGTGTGTGTGTGAGTGAGAGAGAGATAGAGAGAGAGAGAGAGAGAGAGAGAGAGAGAGAGAGTGAGAGAGAGAGAGAGAGAGAGAGAGAGAGAGAGAGAGAGAGAGAGAGAGAGAGAGAGGCAGGCAGAAAGAACATATCCCTCTAGGCTGCAAAGCATAGGTATTAGATCCTTGTAAAACAGAAAGAGAGACAGACAAGAAAAGACAGGAAGAGGGAAAGGCAGACAGACAAGGGAAGACAGGAAAAGGGAAAGGCAGACAGACAAGGGAAGACAGAAAGAGGGAAAGGCAGACAGACAGGGAAAGACAGGAAGAGGGAAAGGCAGACAGACAGGGAAAGACAGGAAGAGGGAAAGGCAGACAGACAAGGGAAGACAGGAAGAGGGAAAGGCAGGCAGACAGGGAAAGACAGGAAGAGGGAAAGGCAGACAGACAAGGGAAGACAGGAAGAGGGAAAGGCAGACAGACAAGGGAAGACAGGAAGAGGGAAAGGCAGGCAGACAGGGAAAGACAGGAAGAGGGAAAGGCAGACAGACAAGGGAAGACAGGAAGAGGGAAAGGCAGGCAGACAGGGAAAGACAGGAAGAGGAAAAGGCGGAAAGACAGGAAGAGGAAAAGGCGGAAAGACAGGAAGAGGGAAAGGCAGACAGACAGGGAAAGACAGGAAAAGGAAAAGGCAGACAGATAGACAGGCAGGCAAACAAGAAGAATCTCAGACACAGACATACTGACAGACAAGCATGAAGGCAGACAGACAAACATACAGGCAGGCATAAAAACAGACAGGCAGACATAAAGGCAAGTAGACAAAAAAACAGATAGACAAAAAGGCAGACAGAAAAACGTAGAAGCAGACAGGCAGTCAGACAAAGAAGCAGTCAGGCATACAGACAGGCAGAGGGGCACAAAAAGTAGACAGACAGAGAAGCAGACAGGCATAAAGTGAGATGCAGATAGACAGGCAGAGAGGCAGAAAAAAACATCAAGGCATCAGACAGACAGACAAGCAGACATACAAACCCATACTGTGTGACCCGTCCCACATCCATACATCACAACGGCTCATTGAAAGGTTTAAAGAAAGTGATGTAAATCCTATTCTTTGCCTTTCACACACACCAACATGAGAGATCCGATAGAGCTCTTTACCATCATCATCATCATGAAAGCAAAAAAGATGCAACAAATAGAGGTTTCCTTTCAGCAATACGATGGTAATCACTTCCAGACACTTCAATGCAAAGGAGCATTGAAACTGTTCACCTCTTCAAGGGACAAGTGCAATATACAGCCACATACTGTATCAGTCAGAGGTGACAGGAGTCGTTGGAGATATTTACACTATCTGTAAGTGTAAAAAATGTGTTCTGTACCTTGTGCATGCATCAGATTAATCTCACTGATACAAACAAAGCAAAAATCAAGATACATTGCTTGTACTTCCTGCAAATTGTAATTGCAAAACACACCCAATTTCACACTCAAGGCTCTGGGGAAGGTGAAATTAAACTCGTATAATAAGAGGCGGAAAATTTGCAGTGGAACATCTCATTCGGAGCGAAAACGCTCACTCGTTTACCATCCGGACCGACAAGTAAAGCAGGAAGCATTCGTGTTTAAGAAACCGTACAGTGATTCTAGGGCGAGCGGTGGGATTTGAGCTCAGAACCTTCTGACCACAAGTGCACAACCTGTAACCGCTGAGGGTGAGCTCGAAATGCCAAGAAATGAAACCAGACTCCTGTGAAACTACTTACGTTCTGTAACTGAGTGCTTAGGATCCATTACATGGAAGTCTTCCATCGCCTCAAGCTGCTGTTAACATTCAAAAGCGGAACGATCAGTGGCTTTCATAAAGGGAACAGACGGACAAATAGACAAGCTGAAAGACAGACAGACAGAAAGACTGAGGCAGACAGGAAGACAAAAAGACAGACACAGATATACATACAAATAGCAGACAGACAGAAAGACAGTGTTCCAGACAGAAAGACAGACACAGAGACATATGTACATACAGTTTGGCAGAAAGGCAGACATACATAAAAACAAAGACAGACAGGCGGGCAGGTAGAAAGACAGACACAAAGACATACATATAATAGGAAGAAAGACAGAAAGACGGAAGGACACTGATGCAGACAGAAAGACAGTGAGTCAGACAGATAAACCGTCTGGCTGAAAGGCAGACAGACAGCAAGACAGTGAGTCAGACAGATAAACCGGCTGGCTGAAAGGCAGACAGACAGCAAGACAGTGAGATAGACAGATAAACCGTCTGGCTGAAAGGCAGACAGACAGCAAGACAGTGAATCAGACAGATAGACAGTGAGGCATAAAGGAAAGACATATAGACAGGCATGCAGGCTGAAAGACAGATGCAGACTGGCAGACAGAAATACCTGAGGAAAACAGCAAAACAGTGAGGCAGACAGGAAGTCAGACAAACAGGCAGAAAGGCAGAAAGACAGGCACAGCGACATACATACAGGTAGGCAGAAAGACAATGAGGTAGACAGGAAGACAGATAGAAAGGCAGAGAGACACAGAGACATACAGAAAGCTACTGTACTTACGTGTTTTCTTTGTTTATGCAGCCATGTATGTTTTTGTTTTGGATTGTGTCCTGTCTCCACTCATGTCTTATTGTCTGCACCTGCACTTATGCTTGTTTGTGATTAGCTTATGTTAATACCCCCATGTCTGTGAAATATTACGTCCCATTGGCTTTGTTTTCTGCCAGTTGTGAGTTTTGATCGACTGTTTTTTTTTAAAATCTGGTTTAGGTTTCACGTTCACGTTCTCGCTTTGTTACCGTTACATTTATCATTTCAAATTTCGATTTGAACTTGTCCGCCTCTATTATTAATAAACGGTATTAATCTGTCAATATCTTTATAACATGACATGAGATCCTGTTATCGCTAATAACACTTGTTCCCTCTGTCATGAAGTTAACAAGCTCATATGCACATGTTAATAAGAAACCACAAAGCGCAAAGACATTCCTGAAAAGGAACCCTAACATGGTTGGAAAAGTCAGGTGTCCCTTTTGTCCATTTAAAATAGGAGGGACGTTTTAAAGATCGTATATAGAGCCTTACAACTTTCAATAGAACCCTCAGAAATGAGGTAATATTATCCTGAACCTAGAAAAGAAAGGTGCTCTTTATTTCCAGAACAGTCTGATATCCCAATATGCCATGAAGTTTATGTGGAGTTTAAACTGTCCACCAATAAAAAGTGTTGATTATATAATTGGCTATGGAAAGATGTACATCTAAAAATGGATAAATGTAGATTGTTAGAAATAAAAGGAAAAGACAATTGCTGAAAAGGATTGTAGAAACTGAGGCAATACGAGACGCTCGTCAATAAGACATTACCCTGATAAGAATTACCCGAGTGTGTTAGCATCATCCATGTGCAACTATTTCATATTCAATAAGCAAATAGTCTGGAAATGTGGGGCTCAGGTCGATTCTGATTGGATTTGAACGGCTTCTGGTTCGTAACAGATGAACATTTTGCATAATTACGCCGGATTGCTGCTAAACGCTCGATTCTGACTGGTCCGAACGTGTCAGTATTCTATACCAGTAGCGTGACTGATATATTTTGATATAGTGAAGTTTTTCCTTAAGAGATGTTTATTTAGCGATCTTTGGAACGAGACCCCAGTGCCAGCATTTCAAGTTCTTCCCCAAACTTTTACCACAAAGTTTGAAGAGCATGACACTTTTATTGCGTTACAGCAGCAGCAGGTTACACAAAAAGTAACAGTACAGAACAAACCTTTTCCAGCATGACAATGCCCCTGTGCACAAAGCCAGTTCCATGAAGATATGCTTTATATGGGTTGGAGTGAAAGATCTCCAGCTATGAAGATATGCTTTATATGGGTTGGAGTGGAAGATCTCCTGCTATGAAGATATGCTTTATATGGGTTAAATTGGAAGATCTCCTGCTATAGGGCTCTGACCTCAACCTCTATTTTCTATGTTTAATTCATGAACCTTTGCTTTTCATTTCCAGGAAGCAATCTCAGACGGTTGGGACATATTTGCATTAAATCTGTACATTTTTTAAAATTCTACACAATCAGATCAGATCAAGAAAGTCTAATAAAATCAAGTCCTGATTGAGTTACTCCTCTTGCCTCAGACAATAAAGAGTTAAGGGACAGTAAACGGTAAAGCGCTGTCTGCTGTGCGTCCCGAGCTAACGCGCCACATCGATTTAACAATATGCTTAAGTCGTATTAATGTATTTAAACATAAGCACTTGATTAATGAAGCAGCGGATTATTGACTGGTGTTAATGCAATGAGTGAGTCTCTGGTAATGCTTTTATTGAATTTGAAGTTTCTGCTTCTATCCATTAGACTGCTTCCTACAGGAGTATTCATCTACAGAACTTTCCTGTTGTGTGTGTATTGGGTTTTTATAAGGGTTTCATACTACACTCCATGGACAAACGTTTGTGGACACTAAGACTCATATGTGCTTTTTACACAATTAGTCCCCATTGGCTGTATAATATCCTCCAATCTACTGTGAAGATGTTCCACTAGATTTTGTGGAGATTTGTGCCTATACAGACACAAGGATGTTAGTAAAGTCAGGTACGGAGGCCTGGGGTTCAGTCAGCATATCTTTATGGAGCTGGCTTCATGCACAGTTGCATTATCATGCTGGAACAGGTTTTGGTCTTCTAGTTCAAATAAAGGGAAAATTTCATCTGAAAGAAAAAATCCTAAAGAATTATGTGGCTCCAATTTGTTGTAAGAGATTGGGAAAGAACCACATATGGCTCAAGTGTCAGGTGTCCTAATGCTTTTGTCCATAGAGTGTAAGTTTTAGGTTCTTATTATTATTATTTCGGCTTCTCTTATTAGGGGTCGCCACAGCGGATCATCCGTCTCCACACCCCCCCTGTCCTCTACATCTGCCTCTTTCAACCCAACTACCTGCATGTCTTCCCTTACCACATCCATCAACCTCCTCTTTGGTCTTCCTCTTTTCCTCCTTCCTGGTGGCTCCATCCTCCATCCAGTTCTTCTACCGATATACCCTATGTCCTTCCTCTGCACATGTCCAAACTATCTCAATCTTGCCTCCCTTACCATGTCTCCAAAACCTCCTACATGTGATGTCCCTCTAATAAACTAATTTCTAATCCTGTCCATCGTCATCACTCTCAACGAAAACCTCAACATCTTCAGCTCTGCTACCTCCAGCTCCACCTCCTGTCTTTTACTCAATGCTACTGTCTCTAAAACATACAACATCTCAGGTCTCACCACAATCCTATAAACAGTGTAAGTATTAACTAAAGAACTAAAAAACTATAGTATTTATTTTAATTGACAAACATTTGCCATGTATTTACAAAAAGTTGCATTGTTAGTAAAAGGTACTGAACACAGAAAAGTTACCTATTAGGATTTTATGATTTGTATTGAATTTGTAATATTTTTATTTGTTTATCCATTCACATATATATGTGTGTGTGTGTGTGTGTGTGTGTGTGAGTGTGTGTGTGTGTGTGTGTTTTGTCTGGAAGCTCTTAACGAGGATGTATGGCTTCCTCCGTCGCCATCTGAAGCCATTTTTCATGCATCTCTCGCCCTCTTACACCCTCCTTCCCCGCCATCCCTCGCTCCGACAGGCGTGCGTGTCTGGCCCGGGATGCGAGACGTGCCATTACGTGACTATTACCGCATTCTTTCCGGCTGACAAATTACAGAGCTAAAGCTGTTATCAGGGGTATAAGGCGCTCCTGTGGCTCCCTCGACTTCTCCATCCCATTCCCCCCAACCCACACGCTGGCCAGCCTTTACCTACCCAAGCATGGCTAATACCTTATTATCATCTCATTTCTATGTGTAACTGATTAATTAGCAGATACTTTTAAGGCTTTTTAGGCATCACCTTTTAATACCCTGAGATTATGCCGGCGCCAGCTCGAGCAGCAGAGGCTTGATGAAGTTTACCTCGAAGCAATATGAGCAGTAATGCAGTTTATGATTTAGAAAAATAAGCATGCAGATTTGACACGCAGGAATAATTCCGCATGTCCTCGGGGTGTGTAGGCACTGGTGCAGAGCAGAGCCAGTGGGGGGGAAATAAGTGGTGCAACAATAGTGGGCATGGAAGCAAATGGCTTTTCTGTCCTTTTCTGAATAAAAAAAGTTATCTTTTATGATCCTAAGACAGGATCCTGAGACTGGGTTACTGAATGGAAGTTCAGGGGTTCAAACCCCATTATTGCCAAGCTGACACTCTTGGGCCCTTGAGCAAGGCCCTTGACCCTCTGTGCTCCAGGGTTGTTGTGTTATGGATGAGCCTGCTCTCTGACCCAAACCTTCTAAAATCGGTGGGATATACAACGAAATCATTTTACTGTCAACAGAAAAAGGGGTATTACATTTACTGTACATTTATGGCATTTGGCAGACGCTTTTATCCAGAATGGCAAACACAACGTCTTCAGTAATCCGGATAAATTTGAAAACAGCATTTTATCTAAAAATGCTTTGCGTCCACACTTTTGTTTTTGATCGCTTCAATTGATCCAAAAGTTGCTCATCCGCAACGAAACGTCGCTGAGGAAAACACCTCGACCTGCATCTTTTACGCCTGGCTTTTATTAACTTTTCAGCTTTTTGAAAATGTTGTGGCAAAGAGTAAAAATGCCTCTGTTTTCACAGTCTGCACTGCGACGTGAAAACAGCATTCTCACGTTTATCCCCTTTGGAAAGCGTTTTCAAATAGTTAAGTTTTCGTGAACTAAAATGCAAATCTCAGTGTTGAAGGCCAAAACGCAGAGAAAAACATGCGTTTTCAAATGTATTAGTGTGGACATGGCCTTTTAATTGTCTGATTCATACAATTGAGCATTAAGGGCCTTGCTCATGGGCCCAGCAGAGGCACTTGAACTCATGACTTTTTGATTAGAAGTGGAGAATTATCTGCCAGGAGATGAAACACTTATTAGAAATGGCATTCAAACCCACGCCTCCAGAGGAGACTGTGACCTGAACGCAGCACAGAAGGTGGAGCTGGAGGTAGCAGAGCTGAAGATGCTGAGATTTTTGTCAGGAGTGATGACGATGGACAGGATTAGAAACTAGTTTATTAGATGGACTGCACATGTGGAACGTTTTGGAGACAAGGTGAGGGAGGTGAGATTGAGATGGTTTGGACATGTGCAGAGGAGGGACATGGGGTATATCGAAAGGAGAATTCTGAGGATGGAGCCACCAGAAAGGAGGAAAAGTGGAAGACCAAGGAGGAGGATTGTGGATGTGGTGAGGGCAGACATGCAAGTGGCTGGTATAAAAGAGGCAGATGTAGAGGACAGAGGGGTATGGAGATGGATGAACCACTGTGGCGACCACTAACGGGAGCAGCCGAAAAAAGAACAACCAGGCACTACATATATATAATTACTGTATAGTATACTACAGGAAGGAGGAAAAGAGGAAGGCCAAGGAGGAGGTTCATGGATGTGGTGAGGGAAGACATGCAGGTAGTTGGTGTAAAAGAGGCAGATGTAGAGGACAGGGTGGTATGGAGACGGATGATCCGCTGTGGCGACCCCTAATGGGAGCAGCCGAAAGAAGAAGAAAAAGAAGAAGAAGAAGATACTACAGAATTACTATAGAAAAAAAAATTACTAATTTATAAGTAATAACTAATTATATAATTTCTTTAAATGTTTCCAGATTTTTTACTTTTTTTACTCAATTTATTGGGAGATGTTCCTGGCTCGAAGGAGACTGAAAAAATTAATGATGAATAAAATGGCTGGTTTATACATAACAACTGGGTTTAGATTGTTTTCTTTAATTCCTTCTTTTTTTTTTTTTTTTTTTTTTTTTTAATAAAACAGTGTGAAGGGGTCAGCTTTTGCATGAAAGCCTGAAACTGGATGTAAAAGCCTGCACCATTTTGGCACATGCCTTAGACAAAGTGGACATTTTGTTCATTATAGTGACTCATTTGTTTTTATCCTTCAACTTGCATAAGTGCAAACATCTGCTTGTGTTGCAAAGAAATCCCTTTCTCTTTCTTTCTCTCTGTCTCTCGCCTGCACTAATCTATTGATCCTCCAACCACACAGTCAAGCTTGCGCCCAAAAGCACTTAAGTTCCTCTTAAACGAGCATCGAAAAGCCTTAATTCCCTTTTCATCCACCTTCCCAACTCGCACTGCAGCACATGTGGCCTGAATGCTGCCCTTGAGCTGAGAGAGAGCAACAGGGAGTGAGAGAGAGAGAGAGAAAGAGAGAGAGAAAGAGAGAGAGAAAGGACTATAATGCCCTCAAGGTCTCATTGCAATTAAAAGGCACCAGAAGTATTAAAAAGGCATTAGAGGAGCTGGCAGGGATTCTGAGCTGAGCAGGAAGCACGTCTTAAACCCTGGCTAACCCTTACACACACTTACACACTACACACACACACACACACACACACACACACACACACACACACACACACACACACACACAGACACACACACACACACACACACACACACACACACACACACACACACACAGACACTTGTTCACTCTGCACTCCAATTACAAGATAACTCGTCTATGCAAAATGAGTGCGTTAACTTTTACCCTGTTTACATCCCTCCACTCTCTCTCTCTCTCTCTCTCTCTCTCTCTCTCTCTCTCTCTCTCTCTCTCTCTCTCTCTCTCTCTCTCTCTCTCTCTCCTTCTCTCTGTCTCTCTCTCACTCTCCCTCTCTTGTTCTTTGTCTCTCTTTCACACTCATTATTTGTCTTCCAGACACTCTCTCTCAAAGCAGTGTTATTATTTCCGATTATATTTTTCTTATCCATTTGATGTAACGGAGTGAAATGTTTTCCAAAGCGAGTTAAATATCTACAAATAACCGTTTGGACCAATTAGAAAAACTTAATGTTTTGTTAATGAGGATCTGTGAAGAAAATGTTAACAAAATCTATTTCATATCTTAATTAATTACTCTCAATATATGACTTGTTTCACTAAAACCTACACTATATGGACAAAAGTATTGGGACACCTGACTTTCCTAGCCATATCTTGTTGTTCTCCAAACTGTTCACACAGCTGGAGACACTAGAAGAACCGAACCTGTTCCAGCATGTAAAAACATCTGTGCACAAAGCCAGATTCATGAAGATATACATTATATGGGATGGAGTGGAAGATCTCCACTATAAAGCTCTGACCTCAATGATACTGAACACAATTCCTCCTCACCTCACCTACATCAGTACTCGACATTACTAACATCTGTGTGGCTGAATAAATCTCCACAAATCTCCACAAACCTCCACAAACACACCCCAAAAAAGAAGAGTGGAGGTTATTATAAAGGTAGATTAGAACTAAATATGGAATTAGATGTTCAAAAAGCACATGCCAATCTCAGAGAGAGAGAGAGAGAGAGAGAGAGAGAGAGAGAGAGAGAGAGAGAGCGAGAGAGAAGGAGAAGCAGTGAAGAAAGAGGAGTTGGAGAAGGCACGGCAGAAACAAGAAGGCAAAAAAAATAGAGAGATAAAGAAAGAAGTGATGGAGAATGAGATCAAGGTATAGAGAATGAGTGATCGAGAACTTTTGTCTGTACCATGTATTTCCTAGTGATGTTAGAAAGCTGGGATCAGCTATTATACCATTATACCTCTAGACCACAGAGTGTTAAGGGCCCTGCTCAGGGGCCCAAGAGTGTCAGTTAGCAACATGGGGGCTTCAACCCCTGATTCAGTAACCCTGAGCCTTAACCACTAAGTACTGAGTAAATAGTATGAATGTTTGCTATTTCTCCTTTGTATTACTGTTACTTTACTCCATATTTCTTTTGTCTTGAACTGCTTTCAGAATTAAAAAAATATGTAGAAAAATCCAAAAATGAACTTGTGCATAACCTGATTCTGAATACAAGGAACTTTCCAGGTGTGTTATTTTGCATAAAAGGGATTTTTACACTTGTTGTTTATTTATTCCTTGAATGTTTCTTATGTTTTCTTTCAAGGATTCTAAGAGAAATCCTTCCTGATAAGAAAACGCTCTGCGGTAGGGTTTTAGACTTTTCCCCTCAGAGGCAGACGTATAACAGTTTAAAAGAATAACTTTCCTGTCATTTATCATAACCTGTTTGTCACTTCACATCTTTATCACTCCTTCGTTTATTGTTCTTCTTCTTTTTTTCTCCGCGTGTGTTGGCGATGCCGTGGGGCGCAGACCCGCGCGCTGGCTTTGTTTAGAAATCTAAATAAACCGCACACTGTCCCAGCTGACGGCCCGTGGCTAGTGTCATTTCAATATCAGCACTCAATGTCAATCCGCTGGCAGCCGTGAAAAGGGGGAGTAGCCTGAGGAGAGAGACAGAGAGAAATAGAAAAAAAGAAAGACAGGAAATGGAGAAAAGTGGGAAACAAACAGACATCAAGAGAGAGTGGAGATAGCTATGAAGAAATGGAGTTTGGAAGTGAAGGACAGATGATGATGCGAGAAGGGAAGACATGGTGAACTAAGACAAAAAAAGAGAGATACGGGGAAAAACTGTTAAAATAAGGGATGAAGAACTTAGAAATTGGAAGATTGAAAGGAGGCACAAAGAGAGACGATGGGAAAAATGTGGAATCTGTAATATATTTGTGAGAGAGAGAGAGAGAGAGAGAGAGAGAGAGAGAGAGAGAGAGAGAGAGAGAGAGAGAGAGAGAATGATGAAGAATGAGTGATAGAGAATGAAGTATAGGGAATGAGGGATGGAGAACTAGCGATGGAGAATGATGGATAGAAAATGAGGTATAGAGAATAAGGGGTTGAGAATGAGGGATAGGGAATGAGGTATAGAGATTGAGGGATATAGAATGAGAGATAAACAATGAGGGATTTAGGATGAGGGATGGAGAATGAGGTATAGAGAATGAGAGATGGAGAACGAGGCATGGAGAATGAGGAAGAAAGAATAAGGTATAGAAAATGAGTGATAGAGAACTAGTGATAGAGAATAAAGGATGGAGAACTAGTGATAAAGAATGAGGGATAGAAAATGAGGTATAAAGAATGAGGTATAAAGATTGAGGGATAGAGAACGAGGGTAAACAATGAGAGACTGAGAATTAGAGATGGAGAATGAGTGATAGAGAATAAATGATGGAGAACTAAGGGATGGAGAATGAGGGATTGAGAATGAGGGTGGAGAATGAGGTATGGAAAATGAATGATAGAGAATAAGGGATGGAGAACAAGTGATTGAGAATGAAGAATAGAGAACCAGGGATGGAGAACAAGGGATAGACAATAAAGGACAGAGAGAAAACTGTAGAAAAGTACCTATAGTTGCTGGATGTTGAAAAAAAACCCTGAGAGAGTATTGAGTATTGCAGATGTGTGTGTGTGTGTGTGTGTGTGTGTGTGTGTGTGTGTGTGTGTGTGTGTGTGTGTGTGCGTGTGTATATATGAGTGCATGCACGTGCACATTTCTTTCTTCTCCACCTCTCACCCTTCATTTCTCTCTTCCATTGCTCACCTTTCCTTCTGTCTCTTTGTGACAGTAATGTGACACTCAAAGCTTCTCCACTGACTGATTGTCAGTTTGGCAGCAGTGGGCGTCGGCCCGAGGTGTGATCCCTGAGCTGTGATTGGCTGGCAGATTGATAGGCAGACAGACAGGCCTTTGAGAGCCATCACTGTGTCCCCAAGAGGCTTACAGGACGCTCTCGGAGACAGAAGTGGACGGCGTGGCTGAGGGGAAGGTGGCAGGTCTGTGATTACAGCGATGAACACAGACACAGCCAAGGGCTAATGCAGGACGGTGTGTGTGTGTGTGTGTGTGTGTGTGAGAGAGTGAGGCTGACATGAATGCTCAAGACCTCTCACCGAGCTGAGCTGTGTGACAACGATGACATCCCTCCAGTTTGCATTTGCCTCCTCTGTCAAAATATGATTCGGGTTAAAACTGTATAAAGGTTTGTCCTCGAGATTTGGCGGATGACTTTGCCTGTCAATCTTTTTTCCTGGAACGACAGATTTCGCCCTAATATCCGGCGTCGTAGACCAGGAAAACTTTCCCTTTCTCACCAATTTGTTTCACGAAAAAATGTCTCGCCATAAAAAACCACAAACAGGAAAACCAACAAAACTACAAATAAAGTACAAAAAGATAGAAATTACAGAAGATCGTTCGAGATTCAGGGGTTTTCTCTATTTAAAAAATGTGTTTTAATGCTTCATTTATCT
>NC_139583.1:26870392-26877892 GCF_946808225.1 Silurus aristotelis
GCATAACATCATATTTTTTCCATTGCATCGTTTTGCAATGAATCGCATTGTGTTGAATCAAATAGAAATCAGATCTCACGGCATTATAACTGGGGTGAATTGTATCACATCACAACAGTGCAGTGTAGTACAGACTGTATGTAAATACTCTGTCTATCTACACTATATGGACAAAAGTTTGTGGACACCTGACATAAGACCTTTATGTACTTATTGACTATTTAATTCCACATTTAATTCCCATTTGCTCTTATAATAACTCCACTCTTCTTGTAAAATGTTCCACTAGATTCTGTAAGTGTGCTTGTGAGATTCTTTCAGCCACATGGGTGTTAGTAAAGTCAGATACTGGTGTAGGTAAGGTGATGACCCCTGAGTGCAGTCATCATTCACATTCTTTAAATAGGGCAGATGTCAGATCTTCCAGTCCAACCCATGTGAGCTGTCTTTGTGTACAGGGGCATTGTCATGCTGGAACAGGTTTGGGTCTCCTGGTTCTAGTGAAGGGAAAATAGATAGATAGACTTTGGTTACTTCCTGGTTCTCCATCACCGATTTGTACATACTTTAGTTTTTGTACTTCTGATGCTGGGACTCATGATCACATTATCTCATGAACCCAAAAACACAGTGTAGTTTAATCCCAGTAAACCAGGTTTCAGCCATTATCATATAACGATTCTTTCTCGATTTCTGCAAAGATTTTACCCTGTTTCAAGATTAAAAAAAAAAAAAGATCTCGGCATGTGAGAATCGGATTTCATCGCTCCTCGTTAGGCCTCGAGCTCCACCCGACTGAGCTTCATTCACATTTAATACGCAGACAGGGAAGTAAAGGGTATCAATGTATTTTCAACTGTATCAAGTGTGTGTGTGTGTGTGTGTGTGTGTGTGTGTGTGTGTGTGTGTGTGTGTGTGTGTGTGTGTGTAAGATCAGAGGACAGAAAGTTGGAGTGAATCAGCGACATTGTGATTAAATGATTACCTGCAGATTCATATCGGGATTCAATGCTTATCATGGTTGAGAATGATACCGACGGAAAAAAAAATAAAATAAAAAAAAGAGAGACTGCCAGAATAAAGAGAGCAGGGCAGAAAAAACTGGGAACGAGTGCAGGATATATACACAAGAGATTGAAAGTGTGACTCGATAAAGTATGCCTTTAAAGTTTTCCGGAACAACATTAAATACGCTGAGGGATGTAACTGAATAATAACAGATTGTATGGATTTTTGGATTGGACAGATATAAATAAAAATATAAACAGGAAGTGTTTTTTTTATTATTTTATATATTTTCTTTTTAAAGAAAGCTTGCCAGGTTTACAGGGCAACCCTAAAAGAGTTACAGATATAAATAATCCTACACCAGAGCTTTCCAACATTTTCTGCAACCACAATAAGATTTTATTTTTCATAGCAGATCTGCACCATACGAACAAAAACAAAAGAATGGACACCTGACTTTTCCAGCTATATGTAGTATCACATCACCTCATAGCACAACATAGCACTTTCCTTCCTGTATGTCCCTCAGATTTTGGAGTATTATTGTGAAAAATTTTTGCTCATTCATCTACAAGGGTGGTATTAAAGTCAGGTAGTGATGTAAGTGAGAAGGTGAGGAGGCCTGGGGGTGCAGTCAGCGTTCCAATCCATCCCAAAGGTGTTCAATAGGGTTGGAGCTCTATAGCAGGCCACTCAAGATCTTCCACACTATCTCATGTAAAGTATATTATTATAAAATTTAATTGAATTATTATTATTATTATTATTATGATTATTATGATTATTATGATTATTATTATTATTATTATTCATAATCATATATGTGTATCATCTTTGAACTCGATAAATATGCCATAACCAGGAGGTTTTCTCATGTGTCTCAGATGTCATTCGTTATCCATTGAAGTCTGACATGAGTATCGTGTTTAGAAATTGGATTAATTCACTCATTTATATGATCAGAATAAGCCGTCTGAGAGAAGTGGAACATTTCGAGAGAAAAAAATAATTTTTCAATTCAAAAAAAAAAAAATTCAATTCAGAGACTTTTAAAAAAATCATTAGAAATAATTAAAGGCTTTACCCCTATTCTGTTCTTCCTCTGCTTCTGTTTTGTTTGCTTTGCTTTCAGAGGCCGAGTCGCTGCCTGTGATGTGAATTTCATTTCGATATAATCGAATCCTCTTTGTTTCAATATAATCGAATCCTCTCTGTGTGGGGCACAATTCGTTTAGGCCAGATCTCTCTCTCTTTCTTGCTATCTCTGTCTGTCTCTCTCTCTCTCTCTCTCTCTCTCTCTCTCTCTCTCTCTCTCTCTCTCTCTCTCTCTCTCTCTCTCTCTCTCTCTCTCTCTGTCTCTCTCTCTCTCCCTTTCTCTCTGTCTCTCACTCTCGCTCTCGTTCTTGCTCTCACAGATTTGGTTACAGCACTCGCAGCAGATTCAGGCCTGATCTCCATGGAAACTGCTACTAATTACTGTGTTTATTAGAAATTAAAGACATAACATCTAATGAAACAGAGACAGCATTACCCTGATCTACTGTCATTAATTATCCTACCTGCCTAGCCTCCCCTCGGAGAGAGAGAATGAACGGGAGAGAAAAAGAGAGAAAGAAAAAGAGAGAAGGAAAGAGAGGGTCTGGCATTGACATAAAATGAATTTTTTGTCAAGCAGGAAATCACTCGAACGTAAAGAGGAGCGGAAATAATAACAATAAACCTTGTTTTCAACTTCAGCTTTATATTTTCAGCATCTGGGCAAATAAAGAGACAGTGGTAGGTGAGACAGGACCTGTGGGAGGCCTTGTATGTGCTCTGTGTGTGTGTGTTTGTGTGTGTGTGTTTAGGTAGTGTGTTTTGGTGGGGTGGCTGAGAGCTTCTCTTCAGTTGACTGTGTGCTGAAAAGTCGAGTGTGTATTACGGGGGTGGAGACAGGCGGATCTTGACAGTATGCAATGTGTGTGTGTGTGTGTGTGTGTGTGTGTGTGTGTGTGTGTGTGTGTTTGTGTGTGTGTGTATGTGTGTGTGAGGTTTGTGTACACATCTGAATGGCCGGAGACAGGTGGATGCTGAGAGGGTGCAGGGGTCTTTGTTAGGTGGAGGGACTGTCATGTTACTGTCAGACAGCACCCGCACACATAGACACACACACACACACACACACACACACACACACACACACACACACACACATACACACACACACACACAGACACACACACACCAAGTTTGCCTTCTTACCTGGTTGGGCATTGCGTACTAACCACACACACACACACACACACACACACACACACACACACACACACACACACACACACACACACACACACACACACACTAGTGATATTAGTGAAGAAAGCTGAACATTAGATATCATGTGAGTACAAGGCAGAGAGTGCAGTTATAGAAAACGAATCGACTGCTTTCCGACCAATCAGATTCGAGGATTAAAGACTCCTGCTGTATAGTTATAAAAAACACACGCTTATTTATAAAAAGACTCCCCGAGCAGAAAGAGCTTTTGTGTGTGGATTTCCATAAATACCATTCGGTGCATGTTAATGCACGCTAATACATTTCCTCATGGAATTATTCCGTTCTCACAAAGAACATTTACATTCGCGTTCGATCCATTTGGCACAGGCTTTTACTGAAAGCGACTCGCGAATGACTCGCGATCCGAAGCGCACACACACAGCTGTGAACGCTTTCACCTACAATATGCTCATTTGCTCTCGCAGATCTTTTCTTTCTTTTTTTTTTTTTGCATTTCCCAAATCATATTCGCTGTCCTGTATCGACATATTTAACACACTCAGTATCACTCAGTGATACAGCACTCTTGGATAACAAAGGGTCAAGAGCCTTGCTCAAGGGCCCAAAAGTGGCAGCTTGGCAATGAGGGCTTAAACCAACGACCTTCTGATGAGGAACCCAGAGCTTTAAATGTATTTACATTCATGACTTTTGGCAGATGCCCTTATCCAGAGCGACTTACATGTATTTCATTCATACAACTATGCAGCTATGGGGTTAAGGGCCTTGCTCAGGGGCCCAGGAGTGGCATCTTGGAGTGGCTGGGATTTAAACTCATGACCTTCAGATCCCTTTTAACCACTGAGCAGTGACAAAAGTTGGTCGAAACCTGACCATAAGATCCGTATGTGTTTCCTGATCATTCCACATTTGGTCCCCAGTTGCTGTCACAATGACCTCCACTCTACTGGGAAGATGTTCCACTAGGCTCTGGAGTGTGCTTGTTGGAGATGTGTTCATTCAGCCACAAGATGTAAGATGAGGAGGCCTGGTGTGCAGTCATCATTCCACTACTATGTTAGGACTCTGGCCAGAAGGGTGTCATTCTAGCTACAATGAGATAACTGTGATTATTGTGACTCTGGCTAAAGAGTTTAAATTCATGTTAGGTTGTTATGTCTCTGGCTGTACTTTATTTCATTGGGATGTATTATTATGACCCTGGGTCCTGGAAATGGCAGCTTTTATATGGTTAATTATAAATTCAAACTCAATGCTACTGCTCTGGCTGCAGCTTGACATCCCTGGCTGCAATATTTTGATTCCAGATGTGATGTGTTGTCTTTAACTGTGATGTTGCTGCTCCAGATGTGACATAATGTCTCTGACTGAGATGATGTTACTCCAGATGTGATATAATGTCTTTCACTGTGGTGATGTTTCTCTGGATACAGTGGTGGACATTAACAAAGTAAATGTAATTGGTTACTGTAGTTTGGGGAGACTTTATGTTCACTACATTTCAAAAACAACTTTACTACATATGTGGCTGTTTTAGGCATAGGACATGCCGGTTAGCTGCCCACACACACACACACACACACACACACACACACACACACACACACACACACACACACACACACACACATACACACACACACACACATACACACACACACACACACACACACACACACACACACACACACACACACACACACACACATACACACACAAAATGTGTTTTTTTTGTTTGTTTTTTTTACTGCTTATTTGCAAGGTTATCAATTATTATATCATATCACGGTGAACCTGGTCGGGACTCGGAGTGCGCACCCACCACCCAGAGAAGTTCCCTTACTCATACACCCAGAAAGTAAAGGTTGGGGTTGGGTGACATCACGTCAGCCTTCAGGGTTTCCAGTGAGAGAACTGACAAGACCTGGAGTGACGTTGCATTAGTAAGGAGAGTTGACTCCAAATTAAAAATATGGATGACAAAAAAGGTCAAAACCCTCAGGAGCCCAATTCAGACAAAAAAAAAAAAGGAGTAGAGGGGAAACATGCAATAGATAAAGATGTGTATTCAGCTCTATGACTCATCTTGTTATTAGGATAGTAAAGGCTAATGTATTAAAGAAAATAGGCTAATAACTGTGTTAGGGCTGCGACTAACGATTATTTTAATTATTGATTAATCGGGTGATAATTTTTTCTGATTAATCAATTAATTGGATAAAAAAAAATTTTTTTTATTAGGTGTTTTGTTTACTATAACTATATAAACCCAATTCAAGGTAATAATGTATTACACATATTGAGTTTATCTTTTTGTTTACTTTATGCCTATTATGTTACTCCTGAAGTGATGCTATGCCTTTGACTGTTATTATGTTACTCCAGATATTATGTGATGTCTCTGACTGTGGTGATGTTACTCCAGATGTGCTGGTATGTCTCTGGCTAAGATGGTGTTATTCCAGATGTGATGTTATGCCTTTGACTGTGATGTAGATATACCAGAGGTGATGTTATGTGTCTTACTGTGGTGTTAAAACACCAGATGTGACATGGTGTCTCTGACTGTGATGATGTTACTCCAGATGTGATTTTATTTCTCTAACTGTGGTGTTGCTACTCAAAATGTGATGTGATGTCTCTGACTAGGGCAATGTTACTCCACAGGTGATGTTATATTGTTAACTGTGTTTATGTTGCTCCACATGTGTTGTTATGCCTTGGACTGTGATGTTGCTACACTTGATTTTATGTGAAGTATTTGACTGTGATGATGTCATTTGAGATGTGATGTGATGCCTTTGCAGTGATGTTGCTAAATCAGATGTTATGTTTTTGACTGTGATAATGTTACACCAGATGTGATGGTATCTCTCTGGATACGATGCTGTTACGCAAGATACAATGTTATGCCTTTGACTCTGATGTTGCTACACCAGAGGTGATGTTATGTTTTTACTTTGGTATTGTTTCTCCAGATGTGATGAGATGTATTTGACATTGATTACACTACTCCAGATGTTATGCCTCTGACTGTTATGTTGCTACTCCAGCTTTGATTATTTGTTATTACTGTGGTTTCAATGCATTTTTATGACTCCAGCTGTGATGCTAAGAAGAGTAGCTACTTTGTTATTGCTCCGGCTGTGATGTTATGACACTGGGTGCAATGTTATGGATGTGGCTTCTATTATGTAGCTAATTATAATTCCAACTACAAAGTCATGAACGTAGCTACAATTGTATGTCCTTGGCTGCAATATTATGACTCTAGCTGTAATGTCATGACTCCAGCTGCTATGACTCCAGTTGTGATGCTATGACCCCAGCTGCTATGTTATGACTCTGGCTGCAAGGCTGTCCCTTTCACATTGTTGTTATGACTCCTACTGTTATGTCTTTAACTCTGATGTTTGGACTCCAACAGCAATGTTATGTCTCCAGCTGTGATGTTATGACTCTGGCTACTATATTTCACATTTGGTAGTGTTATGGCTGTAAATTTATACCTCACATTTTTTTATACCGCTTTATAATGCTGCAATCTTATGGCACTGGCTGTGATATTATTTCTCTGGCTGTGATTTCCCGACTCTGGCTGCTGTGTTATGACTGTAAAAGTAATGTTTTGACTCCAGCTCATCTTACAGACAACTCTGTGCCTCGTAACAGAGCCTTAGAAATAAAGGCACAGCTGATCACGCTTTTGATGAGTCATTATTTCTGTTAATGCTTATCTGGGTGTGGGACACCTGTAGGGCTGGTTCAGGTTGATGACAAAATCACACAGCACATCGTATTACTGTAGTCCGCTGCTTTCCCCTTGCACTTGCTATCCGCTTTCCTCGCAAATGAGTTTATCCTGCTTCTCTCCTGGGGTAGCTGAGTGTTCATTCGGCTCTGTTCCATTTGCACTAATGCTCCCAGTAGCATCAGGCCAATATGACTGCTCGTGCCACAGTGCCATGCAAAGCTTTGCCATTTTACTTTCTCCCAGCTGAATATTGTTCTGCACAGTGTGTGACTCCACTCACTGTTCCTCTCTCTGATGCTCTGATATTATTTCATAGCACAGGTTTATATGTATGCACTACTTTTAAAAAACACTAGAGTGAAAAATAAACTGTTTTTGTTATATAATGATCGATTCTGTTCGGGTTTTCTGTTACAAATTTGTTTGTTTTATTATTATTTAGCTGAAAAAGTCTCTAA
>NC_139583.1:26885392-26925392 GCF_946808225.1 Silurus aristotelis
TAAGCCTTATTTTGTGGTAGAGACTGGTCATGAGGTAAGCCTCGTCATGAGGTAAGCCTCATCATGTGGTAGAGTCTCGCCATGAGGTAAGCCTTGTTATGAGGTAATCCTCATCATGCGATAGAGTCTTGCCATGAGGTAAGCCTCATCATAAGTTAAGCCTCATCATGCGGTATAGTCACGCTTGAGGTAAGCCTTGACATTAGGTAAGCCTCATCATGCAATAGAGTCTCGCCGTCATGTGGTAAAGTTTCATCATGAGGTAAGCCTTGTCATGACGTAAGCCTCTTTATGCGGTAAAGTCTCATCAAGATGTAATCCTTTGCCATGAGGTAATCTTAGTCATGAGGAAAGCCCCGTCATGTGGTAGTGTTTCGTCATGAGGTAAGCCTCATCATGAGGTAGAGTTTTGTCATGCTGGAAGAGTCTCGCCATGCTGGTAGTGTCTCTCTATGCTTTAGTGTCTTGCCATGCGAGTGAGTCTCAGTATACAGTAGAGACCATCATTCAGTAGTGTCATTTAGTCCAACCCGTAGTCTACAAAGTTTCCATAGTTGATGTTCTCAGGTTTTGACCCTCAACATTTTCTTTGTCATATAATTACCATAATTACCAGAGACCATAATTATGGATATTTCCATGTTGGAAGCTGCCTCAAATGTTGTCTTTTTAACCTTTTCTTTTAACCATAATCACCTTTTTAAATTAGCCCAGATAGAATACTTTAAGAACATTGGTCGTGCTTGTAAATATATCTGCAAACATCATGGTCCCAAAATAAAAATAATTAACATTTCTGTTTGTGTAAAAGAATTAACAGACAAACAGTGAGTGCTGCTTCCTGACTAATCAGGTAGCAGGGAATTTTTTTGTGAACTTTGCCACTGAGTTAAGTTAAGCAAGCTCAAAGCACATGCTTATAGTAGTGTCATATATACTTAACAATAAATTCACAAGTATTTTAATAGAAAGGCTTTATTTAATGTCCAACAAATCCTTTTTCTTCAACATTTACTTTTGTAATTTTTGTACAATTGTAAAACATGTGTCTTGTGTGTTGTGTTGTTTGTGGTAGTGTAGCATGCTAGCATGAAGCTTCCAGCCAGTTAGCACTGAGATTAAAAGGGCTCCTGGGCTGTTCACTTTTAATGAGCATTTTTATGTGGTTTGCCCCAGGTGGGCTTTTACCCCATACAACAGCTCAGAGTAATAACAGTGGAAAAAGGAAAGAAAAGAAAGAATTGAAAGAGGTTAAGGAAAAGGACAGAAAAAACACAAAGATACAATATTTGTTTTTTTGGAGCTAAAAATAACTTTTTGGAGCTAAAAAAAACAGAATCACAGTTTTATCATACAGGGTTAGCTCAAATCACAAATTAGGCCATGCTGCAACTATAAGCATATACTGATTAATCGTAATATTTGATGCCGGTCTTTAGAAGGTTGTATTATAGTAAGGTAAAACGGCTAATGTTTACATTTTGATCACATGTACTACCAAATATGAGTTCCCAAATAACTAAAGAGTGACTCATCCAGAATACCCCCCCTCCCCCCCCCCCCCAACCCTGCCACCAAGCTATGCTCTTATTATGGTAACTGAAGCTTTGCTAAGTTATGCTAACTATTGATGTCGGGCCTAGCTAGCTAGCCGTTTGTGTTTATCTACAGTATCAAACTCAATTGCATGTGCTGAATGTATCGCTACGTTGCTTGTTTAACATTTTGCAAGAAAAGTGAGTGAATGAATCAATGGATTAGCCGAGCAAATAAATGACAACGAGGCCCCTGTTTAAATGCTGTGAGCGACATTTACCTCAGATGATGAGACAATTTTAGAGGAAAAGCAGAACCATTAAAATACAGTTTGTGTTTTCTCTTTGTAGGGGTTAAAAATGTACACTAGAGCTCAGTATGATAAACAGCATTACAGCATTGTCATATATACAAATTGAACTGCTGGAGCTGGAACAGCTACAGGTGAAGTCTCTACAGTCGTTTAGGGTAATACATTGTTCACTCCATTTGATTAAGTCACCACAATGCACTTATATTTGTTCATAAATCATCTGGTATACAGCTTTACTTTAATGCTCAGGCATTATCTCTTTAGGTTATCATGGGCATTGTCTCACAAACATAAAAGATAGCCTGCTCTTTCTTTCCCATCCTTTTTCTGGATAAGAAATATAGGACAAAGAGGTGGTCTAAGATTTAGTCTGACAGCCCATCAGCAATCACATGATTTTGACCTTATGGTACCTAATAATCACGATTCCACAGTGAATGAGACAGTCCTTAAACTGCTTTTCTGCTTTTGGAGATCAGAGGAAAAAAAATACCTTTGGACCTCAAAAAGAAACTGCAATTAGGTCTACAAAAGTCACGGTCACTTTTAATTCATAATCATACCGTAATTATAATATATAGCTATACTGACTACTATTTACAAAATATACTGTCAGTTCATGGAGCTGGTTTTGTTCACAGGGGCATTGTCATGCTGGAACAGGTTCAGGTATAGGAAACATTTTATGTGGCATCCAAAGATAATTGTGTGGCTCCAAATTTGTGCTAACAGCTTGGGGAGGAAACACATATGTCTGGAAGAGTCAAATGTTTTAATACTTTTGTCCATATAGTGTTAATAACACACAATGTTCTAGATATTTAGCTACTCTTTATTAAACGGTGGATAATGAGAGAACATGAGCGAGAGAGGATTAGCAAAGCACTCTCTTAATGTTAAAAAAGTCTTTCAAATAGAAACCACCACCGAGATCGTCACTTACTGTACAGACGTACGCATTTTTGAAACATTTACACCATTCAAACGTCTTACTGCAGCTGAGCATCTCATCACAGTGAACTGTGCTTGAAGTCTTCTGCAGATATACGTGGGTTTTACTCCTTTGTTTACAAAAAACTTAACCACACGCTGTTCTATGCACTCAATAAAACTGTTGTTAGCCATCTTTATTAATGTTTCTGGACTGGCCCGCCAAATGTGCGCCACCTATCAGTAGTGGGACACACTAGCCACTGACTTTATAGTCAGTCACAGGATTTTCAGGAATCTTGGAATGGCAGTAAAAATGAAAATAATGATAAAAACAGACAAAGAATATCACATTTTTAGATAGTTTTTAAAATCATTTTAACTAATTAACTAAATAAAAACGGAACCTCAGAGCAAGATGCATTTCTTTGCTAATTCCTGGTTATTCTCATTTATCTTCCTCTCCAACACCACTTTACATGGGCCTGGAGGTTAAGGCTCTGTTGTATCTGACAGAACATATACTGTGTTACTTTAATTATTTGAATATAATTATGTTTCATAGAAAAACCGAAGATTTGTCTTGGGTCAAGTGAACACCAATGGCTAAGCAGTGAACAAAGCACGAGGGTTAAAAAAAAAGAGCAACAGACTGCGTTGATGTGTGTGTATGTGTGTGCGTATTGCAATGCGCACACACGTGTGTGTGTGTGTGTGTGTGTGTGTGTGTGTGTGTGTGTGTGTGTGTGTTCTCTGTCAGCTCTGAACAAACAGACAGAAGCGAGAGTGTGCTGCCGGGCCTCATCCTCATTAGGCAGCGTGGCAGCTCTGTGAAGCCATCTGCATCCTGCCAGAGACACCAGCAGAGACCAGAGCCATGAGATGTCATCAACGCCCGGTGCCTTGAACACAAACTACCACCCCCTATTTCCCTCAACGAGTGAGAGAGGGGGGAAAAGAGGGATGCAAAAGAAGCAGGAAAGGTTTAATGAGATATTTGCTTGCCACAGCTGCTGTGAGAGGAAATAAAAACTATGTACATATAGATAGATGATGTTATTTCCTTATTTTGTTCTCATTCCAGAAACTCTTTTGGCACCCAGCAATGGATGTTTTTATTTGGTTAATAGATGGCAAAGAAAGCAAAGAAACGTAGCAGCGAGTAACGGCTTAAAAGAGATGCCTCAAACACTCAAATAAATTATAAAACATTTTAAATAAAAGATATCATTTTTTATATACAAGAATTATACATAATACAGTTTGAAAAACAAATACATTGGGTTTTCATGACTTGAATTCCATCATTTGTACCAAGTTGCCAATCTGAATTCATTCTTGAAGGACACTGCCCTTTTCAACTCTTTATATTCACACATTTATTGCCAGGCCAGCTAGGTTCTGTTACTGTATTTCAGATGTTATAGTAGCTATAAAAATAAATTTCCTATCCAGCATCTATTTTTCACTTTCTTTCTCAAAGTTACTCTTAAGAGACTCCCAAAAAAAAACCTTACTTACTGTTAAAAAAGCGCTGAAACTAGACATTTTTGTCAAATATCAACTCCAGACATTATTACCATTATATATTGAGTTGTTACTATAGAAACAATATCAGTTTTTAGAACGTGTTACAGACTGTCAAAGCTGCTGTTATAGGGAATTAAGCCACACCTTCTAATCTGGGAATCCAGCCACTCTGTGGTGTTAAGGGGAAAAATTATATAAATGCTCCACTAAATGTGTGTTATGTAACAAATCTGACTCAGCACGCCTGGTTTTATTGTGTAACCCAATATGACACCAAGCCGAGATTCTCCATAATTACTCGTGTTGTTGCTCAATGAAATAACAATACCGTCATGCGCTTTATTGATAAAGCTAAGAAATTTGCATATGTATAATTATTATAAAATTCTGATATAAAAGCTTGAGTATTCAATGCTATAAGATATCTTTGGTTTAAGGAGCATTAAACTTGAATTAGGAGACCCATACCTCTTTAAGCATATTTAATATCCAGGATATTCAAAGAGCACAAAAGGTCAGAGCAAGTCCCAAAACGGCAGTTCTTGTGGACAGGTTCCTGGTATGCGATGGTTAGTGCCTTCCAAATATGGTCAATGTGAGAGTGCTAACCTAGCTAGCTTTCAGGGGGATGTGGTAGCTCAGTGGTTAAGGCTCTTGGTACCTTATTGCACGGTTGGCAGTTCAGGCTCCAGTATTGCCAAGCTGCAACTCCTGGGGCTCTTAATCCAGTCCCTTAACCCTTTGTGCTCTATCGGCGCAGTATCATGGCTTGCTCTGTAGTAATGTGTCTTTTTTGTGACTTGGAAGAACGAGTACTCTCAAAGAGTGATTCATTCATATTTTACTGGACTCTTCTAGTTCTGGTGTATGTAGACGTGTTCGGGGATCTGCTTATTGAAAATGTAACTTTTTTCATATCAAAGAAATGAAATAAACTAAATGACTCAAAGAAGATTTGTTTATTTTGATGAACGAGATTCAAAGAACCAAGACACTAAAATGATCCGATCTTCCCATCACTACTGCTCTGACCACAGCTTCCTAACTTTGCTGGGATACGCAAAGAAAGTATTGTAGCAGACCTTTTTGCAGCTTAGCGTCATTCAGAATATCATTTTAAGCTTCATTCATGACGCGTGTGTTATAGCAAACATAATTCACGAGTGCATTTTCATGTAGTGTTTATGTTGGATGTAGCCCATCAGAGAAAGGTCTGCTATATTGTTTACTAAGGTCAGACTCAATTGGGCTATTTGTTGAGCTGAGCTGTGTAGGGTTGGCCTAATCAGGCGAGGAATAAAGACAGCATCTCCAAAGAGGAAATCAATTAACCATGCCCTGAGCCTCTCTCTCTTTCTCTCTACCCCTTTCTTTCACTCTGTCTCTCATACTGTCTTTCTGTTGTTCTGAAACATGTAACTACAAGCCATAGAAATCATCTATTCAGCCTTGTCATCTCCTGTTTCTGTTCCTGACCACCCATTTTGCTTATTACCCCCCCCTCTCTGTTACCCTCTCTCTCTCTCTCTCTCTCTCTCTCTCTCTCTCTCTCTCTCTCTCTCTCCTCTCTCTCACTCTCTCTCTCTCTCTCTCTCTCTCTCTCACCCTCTCTCTCTCTCTCTCTCTCTCTCTCTCTCTCTCTCTCTCTCTCTCTCTCACCCTCTCTCTCTCTCTCTCTCTCTCGCTCTCTCTCTCGCTCTCTCTCTCTCACCCTCCCTCTCTCTCTCTCTCTCTCTCTCTCTCTCTCTCTCTCTCTCTCTCTCTCTCACCCTCCCTCTCTCTCTCTCTCTCTCTCTCTCTCTCTCTCTCTCTCTCTCTCTCTCTCACCCTCTCTCTCTCTCTCTCTCTCTCTCTCTCTCTCTCTCTCACCCTCCCTCTCTCTCTCTCTCTCTCTCTCTCTCTCTCTCTCTCTCTCTTTCTCTCTCTCACTCTCATGCTATCTCTCTGCTCTTTATCTCTCCCTCCAGTTTTGTTTTCACTTTCTGTTAATTCCCAGCTTTTTTAAAGCGCTCTTTACATCCCAACAGGGTGGACGCTTGATTAAAAGGTTAATGAATGCTAATTGAAAGGTCAATGAACATAAATATTTGAAAACACTGGATATAAGGTGTGTCTCTTCCCAGCCAGTGGCATCATATATAAAATATCAGGTATGAAATAAAAGAACCATTGTGCATGTGGACTCTCACCTGGACTTAGGCAGCAACACCGCAGTAAGTTAAGTGCTAAAAAGTTATCAAGGTTAATGGAATTTCCCTGCTAGATGAGGGTAGCTAATGTGTGATTCACAGCCGATAGCCTGCGGAGCACGCAGATCATCGTTCGTCACACAAATCAGAACAATCTCAGAGCGGCAGAAAGAGGCGGCCTGCTGGTCCGGCCAGATTTAGATTTTTTTGTTCTGAGTTTATGGAGCAATGCCATGAACACAAAGCGCTTTTTTCGTTAAAAACTTCTCCATCTCACCTCATTTGAGTCGCTTTGTAAAGTACTGCGTGAGAGAGGATTAATTTGATCATACAGGACTCCTTTGATAAAGTGACAGTCATGCCAACATGATAAGGAGGAACACAAAGATCATCTTAGTCTTTTTTTTTTTTCATCCCCCCACTTCACTTACCTACTCGCTCTTTTCTTTCCTCTCTGTCTGTCTTTCTCAAGCCGTGACATTTCCGTCTCCCTGGAGACCCAGTGTGCCAGGCGGTTGCCATGGTAACAGCAGTGTACTTCGCGGCTCTGGCGGTGCCAGGACACTTCCCCTGCCGGGATGGAGCGAGAGAAGCTCAGGAGAAGAAGAAGAAGAAAAAAAAAAAAAGCCCTCTCACTGGTTCCCTGCTAATTGGCGATTGCTTTTTATTGCTCGCTCCGTATTATTCCCTTGTAGTCCAACTTTTTTTTTTCTTTTTTTTTCCTTTCCCCTCAATCCTTTGCTTTTTTAGACCTGTTCGCTTTGGCTTGTGTTATGTGCACATGAACATGGACACACTTCCTTGTAGCAATTTGTACTGAATTTACGTGAATTTATGTGACGCAATGAAAAGCAACAGGCACATCATCATTTTTTGTCTAAAAACGATTGTGAGACACATCTCTCTGGTTGATCCACATACACATTGAGCTGTAAAGCATGCAACAGAGTCACATAGGAAACTGTTACACACACATGGGATAGTGACTCATCTCAGAGCTTCATCTTTCTTAACGCGCATTATATAATTGTGGAAAATCTTCTTTAAACCAGCACCTTCCTGCTTCATTCCATTACAGGTAGAAATAGTTCAGGTATGACAACAAAGACAAGTCAAAGTCAAAGCCAGACTAGACTTTTATTTTTTAATCTTTTTTAGTTTTGATTAATAGACAAACAAACATTATATGAGTCTGCAATCTGATTGGCTGTCCACATATCCATGTATACAGTCAGAGTTTTAGTTCATCTTATACTGGTGTTTATTAGGGTTAAGGTCATTATAGCAGGCCACTTAAAAGCTTCCACTCCAACACATGTAAACCATACCTTCATCAGGGATTCTAGGAGGACACTTTAGTTCTTATAAACTAAATTTAACACAATCTTCCTGCACACGCTTCCTGCACAGAATCATGGAACAGTGAAAGGAACTTGTAATGCTGTAGCTATTCTATACAGTGTTGTGCTTTACAGGTTTATACAAGCAGTTTATAATTATGCATACGAATGTAATGGGTGGGCGTCCGCATACTTTTGGCCACACAGTGTAGCTGTTACCAAAAAACATCCATCTGAGCCAAAGACCGAGTCCGAGCCTTTTTCCTCTGCCAGAATTTCAGATTAATTTTGGCTCTTCTAAATTTCCTCCTTGTGAATTTTAGATGACCTTTGCTTGAGTCTCCGTGACAATGTGAGCTATAAAAAAACCGACACTGAAAGCGAAAGAAAAAGCTTCAATTGAAGGATAAGATCACAGGCGAACCGCGAGACTTTCAGCGAGAGCCGACAGAAAAGGAGGTTTGAGGCCAATGCCAAGGTCTGAAATGACTCAAGCAAAAAAGCTCCAGCGCACCTGGAGCAAGCAATTGCACTATTGATCCGTCCACTAACTGGGTCTCATCTGTCCAACTTGGTCTGCTGGCTGAGTCCAATTATCAGACCCATCGCAGCCTGGGAGAGGAGAGGAGAGGAGAGAAGAGGAGAGACGAGGAGAGGAGAGAAGAGGAGAGACGAGGAGAGGAGAGAAGAGAAAAGGAGAGGAGACAAGAGAAAAGGAGAGGAGAGGAGAAGAGAGAAGAGAAAAGGAGAGGAGACAAGAGAAAAGAAGAGAAGAGGAGAGGAGACAAGAGAGAAGGAGAGGAGAGAAGAGGAGAGAAGAGGAGAGGAGAATGCTATTCTTTCCAACATGCTCATCTTGTTTTTGTTATTTTTTTTTTATTATTTATTTATTTTTTTTAAGTGACCCATTTCCACTAGAAAACTATACGGGATAAACATTGGTTTGTTATTAATAGGTGTAATCAGACACTGAAGTAATACATAACCTTTACAATAAAAAATATCTAATTAAATGATAAAAGCCTTATAAGACAAAAACCACATGTCAGAATTTTTGGCACCCTAACATTCTTCATGTGGTAAACTGTCAGAAACTCATTGTGTTTTTTTAGGACTCGGTGATAAAGATTAGATACCAGAAGCCATTGCTATTATTTATGCAGTTTTACCGCAAAATAAAAATTTCATAAAAAATAAATAAAAATAATAATAATAAATTCCATGTTTTGGGGTGTATTATGTGATTGAGTTGCATATTGATTTACTCTGCCATCTGGCACTTTGGCATCTACTGTATGTTTGTGTTTAATTATCTACATTGTATATATATATATATATATATATATATATATATATATATATATATATATATATATATATATAAATGCAAATACTAAGGATGTGCATCTCCATATCTGATGCACCTCTGTTACAATGCAGTGCGATCCGATTTTGATTCGTGACTCACAAACAGGCATTTGTAGCGAAAAAAAAAAAAAAAAGATTAAATAAAGCCAGATGTTCTTTGCCTGGTTTGTCTCCAGGAAAATGCAGCTCTTCCTCTGCCATGTTAATCTGTGTTATGTGATTCTCAGGACACGCCTCGCTCTCCGTAGTGTTGTGATGTGTCATATTCACAGAGCAGCGGTAGTGCTAAGAAATAGCGCTCATGAAACAGTTTACAGAGAAGTAATCAATCTACATATATATATTGGTCAAGTTATTGTATAATCGTAGCTACTGAATATACTATAAATGATATAAAAAAAATTTATATATTTTTTTTTACCGATGCAAATATGTCAAAAACGATGCGTCGCAATACATTATTGTATTCAATGCACACATTTTTACATCAATAACTTTTATGCCTAAGCAAATTTGTGAAAACTTACCATCTCTGTAAAGCACCTGTAAGTAACTCAGACCAGTTTTGAAAGCTCTCTAGGGACCACCCACAAAACTACATTTTAATGTACATAAGATTTAGATAAGATTTCTCCTTCATTAAGTTTACACTCTATTACTTTGGTAAACTAATTCTCCATTTCTTCAATTTGCATCCTGGAAGATGATTGGCTCTAATATTTTATGATGCGTTAACATGTGGCTGACTGCTCTAACCCAGGATTTTTAATGCAATTTAGGTCAGTTTGACTACTGCACTGAATTTTCTGACCATTTAACACTTTCAAATAAAACCATTTCACTCTGGCATCCTGAGGTTGCACCAGCTCCAGTCACGTCCCACCTCATGAAGATTGTAGACCTTTAAAGTAGTAGATCCCGACCCCGCAAACATCCCGAACCATCTAGAGACGTACCGGCACCATTTGGAACCCACTTCACGTGTTGTTTGGACATTATACATCTTTGAGTGTTTAAAGGCTCTGGCATGGAGAAGCTGGTGTTGGAGCTATGATGATTGCAACTGTTGAGCTATTTTATGAGTTGCTCTGTAGCTCCTGGTTCAATAACGTTAACTGACTGTATAAGACTGTAGAAAGGACATTACTCATAATGTTACTTTCTGGTGCTCATGTTAGTTCTCACTCTCCAGTGTTCTGTATTGTTTAAAGATTTATAATTACACTCTTGATGTCACCCAAATGAGGATGGGTTCCCCTTTTGAGTCTGGTTCCTTTCAAGATTTCTTCCTCATTACATCTAAGGGAGTTTTTCCTTGCCACAGTCGCCACGGCTGGTCATCAGGGATAAACACACATCGTTCACCTTAACTGTTAAATTCTGTAAAGCTGCTTTGAGACAATGTCTGTTTTAAAAAGCGCTATAGAAATAAACTTGAATTGACTTGAATCTGGAAATGATTTAAGAATGACAAAAAAGTGCAGGATGATGTGTGTTCTTTAAACAGACATATGATTGAGGTATGAATACTATGTTTCTGGTGTAAGGTGTGTGAAAACTGTTGAAATGCAGGTCCTGTAAACTTTTGCGCTGTATACAGGCTAAGCAAAAGCTTCAGTAGATGTATACACGGTTAACACTAAGCAGTGTGGACATATAATAGAGCAGTTTATGGAGGAAATGAGGTCTGGGAAGCATGAGATCCACAGGAGGAGCTGTCAGTGCCGGTTTGGACTGGCCATGCAGCAGAGTTCAGGATATTGATCTGCAGTCTGGGCACATAACACCACACATAGCTCGAGCCAAGGACTCTAAGAAAAGCAATGTCTCTCTCTCTTTATCCTTTTCCTCCAGACCGCCTGCTGTTCGACTTCTCCTGCCATCACTCCATCCTGTGTTTCTCTTTCTGTCCTTCTACTGAATGCATATTTCAAGAAGGACGTTCTCATTCGAATCAAACCGTTTTACTAGGCACCGGGAGCAAAAAGGTCAAATAAAAACAATTTTCTATGTAGTAGTAACAAAAAGAATCTTAATTCTTTTTTTATTGATTTTTTTTTTTTTTCAAGAGTGTAAATTCACCACACTTTCTCCAGAAGGAACCGAATGGTAGGAAACATTATGAATAAATAAAGGAAATTGAATGGGTTATGATTAACACTTATCTTTTGGAGATTGTATTCACTTGCATTCTGCTTTAATCATTCCTAAATCTATAACAGTCAGTCTATTAGGAGTGGATAAAACCACGACAGTGATATATACACTAAATCTTTACATTAAACTTCGTTCAAAACCAGCTGTTTGAAAACATTTTAACTGTAAAATCCACACACCTATGGAGAAGCTGAATTAAGCCATGTGACGATGAGGAACTAAGCTAAGGCTCGGCACTGAACCAGGGAAAGTGAAGATTTAAAGTGGGAGTGTGTCCTGGCCTAATATGAGATATAAGTAAGATATACAATGATCAGGCATTACATTATGACATTACCGGTGAGTGAATAACACTGATTATCTCTTCATCATGGCACCTGTTAGTTTGTTGATATATTTATTTGGCAGCAAGTAAACATTTTGTCCTCAAAGTTGATGTTAGAAGATGGAAAAATGGGCGAGCGTAAGGATTTGAGCGAGTTTTCTAAATTGTGATGTCTACACGACTGGGTCAGAGCAACTGCAGCTCCTGTGGGCTGTTCCTGGTCTGTAGTGGTCAGTATCTATCAAATGTGGTCCAAGGAAGGAACAGTGGTGATCCAGCAACAGGGTCATAAACCCCAAGGCTCACTGATGCATGTGAGGAGCAAAGGCTGGCCCGTGTGGTCCGATCCAACAGACTGTAATGCTCAACAGGTCACAACTGTTTTGGCAGCAAAATGGGGACCTACACAATATTAGGCAGGTGGTTATAATGTTATTCCTGGGGGTTGTTGTTGTTGTTGTTGCAAAATAATTCTGCAATAAATAACTGCAGAAAGTGTCTACTACACTGCCGACAGGATTTGCATTTTGCATGTCGACAAATCAAAATAAATCGGCTAAATCACCTGTGCGTACAGCGCAACATCGATGAGAATTAGAACAGAATAACAATTAGAACTAAATAAACCTTTACAAAATATCTCAGACATTGGTAAATATTTAAATACCTTTCCCCAAGGTGCTCCTGTGTCACTAACTGATCATAAAAAGGGGAGCTTCAATCTGTCACAGGGGGGGTTGGGTTTATTCACATACATTAAAACTATATTAAAAGCTTATTTTTTTTTTAAAATTTATATTTACATCCTTGCATATTAATCTGTATATTAACTTTTCAGAACAAAACCAGTGGTTCTATGCGAAATCAGACATTGTGCACCCCTATATAACCAAAATGGTGCGATCCTCATTTCATAAGGCCTCTGCGAAGATTCGACTGGGAGATTAGAAGTCGAATCAGATCAGGCTTCTACAATCGAAGCATCAAATCTTCAACTATTTAGAGTCACCACTAGATATCTGGTATCGTTAGCTTGTGCTAATTATTCGCAAATTTTCCTACACCTTGGACAGGGTGGGACAGAATTCCGTCCGAATGTAGCTCTCTCTGGTTTATGCTGGCGCTGGTTAATTTTGGCCAGTACAGCAGAATGCTGTCATGCCCATCCCTGCCTGCATTAGTCATTAGTGAGCTGCCTTAATCTCCTTCATTACCCTGTACATCAGCACATTTGCATGCACTTGCATGCCACCACTTTTAGTGTCCTGTTTATTTTTAGGCTCCATGCCTAATTAGTGTGAGCTGGGATAGAGCCGGTAGCGTAAAACGGCAAACATTAGCGTGTGCGCTGCTAATGAGATGCTATGGACAAAAATGGGGAGTTTTATTGTTCCATTCTAGTATTACTTTCCCATTACTTTTTTCCCTGAGCACTGCTGACCTCTTGCCATGACCAGGAATTGTGTGTTTTGGTTTGTTTTTGTTTTTTTTGGCATGCTTGCTAACTAGACAAAGATTGCTAACTATTGTTGAAACTGTCAAACCACATCTGAGTGTGTAAATCGTGTCAGGAATGTTGGAGAAAAACTTTTGATGGTTGACCCGAGCCTCGGTCCATGACCTAATGTAAGCCTCTGAAATGAGGCGTAGGAGTCATTTCCATGTTACATTTTAAAGGAAGCCTACATTTTTCTATCGCTCATAAAGCAGATAATGGGCAACACTATTATTCTTCCTCATTTTCCCTGTTTCAGTTGCCGCGAAGCCATGCTGGTGCGAAACCACAAGCCATGACTGGCAGGTCAGTCATGCTCCATAAACTCACGCTGTGTGTCACGCTGAAATATTTCCCCCCTCATCTCTTCTTGATTCATTCCCCTGGATTTTGCTGGAGACTCATCAGTAACCATAATGCACCTGGCATGCTTCAGAGGGCTCGGGAAGGCAGCATGGCACTCGAGGGAAAGACAACACAGAGATTATTTGTCACCGGGTGGATCCGGTATTGCTAATGGCAGACACGGTACCTGCAAGGTAATACATGTGAACAGTAATGACTGAAGTGATTGATATCGTGTAATAATGATTGTGTGTGTCTGGGATATTTCTTTTGGATCTGAACAAAATGGATGAATTTGTTTCGACCACTAAACAAGATATAGGAAAACACATACAAACACAAAGGACTTTTTGACCACTGCGAAACTACAGTATACACTGCTCGGGGAATTTTGAGTTTAAGCCCAGGAGTGGTTCAGAAAATTGATCCCTGGTCACTTTGGAAATTGGTGGTCTGGGGCTAACACCTATCAAAACATGGTGTAGTTGCATCAAGTGTGAAAACTCTCCAGTCTCTAATCTACATACTGAGCAATTGCACTGGTTCAACATGTCACTTAGGGCTTGTTTCAAGTTGTATGATAGATGAAAAGGTTTTTTTTTGGTCAGCCGAAGAGAAGGAACATCTTCATGACATAAACATGATATTCGTCAAAGTTGAGCCTGTAATTTCAATTCAATTCAATTCAATACATTTTTATTTGTATCGTGCTTTTAACAATAAACATTGTCTCAAAAAATAAATAAGATGTTCTTTATAAGGGTAAGTTTGTCTCTGATGAGCGAGTTGGTAAAGAAGACAAGAAAAAACTCCCCGAGATGGCATAAGGAAGAAACCTTGAGAGAAACCAGACTCAAGAGGGAACCCATCCTCATCTGGGTTGCACCGAATGTCCATTTATTACAGATAAACAATGTTGCAGGGTACAGTAACGGTGATCAGAAGTAAACTGTAGTCCTGAATGAGTGTAGCAGACTGTTGACATTAACTACAGTCCAAATCCATCCTCAAAGCTCCCGTTCTTACTCCGGAATTTAATGGAACCACCCAAGGCACAGAGTGGCCTCCAGTAAAAGACAACACTATTCAGAGGCAGGCCAGGACGAAGTGGGAAGATCTGAGTAGGGAAGAGGGGCAGGAACAGTGGTCACTGGAACCTCAGGAGCATTTTTAACTTGTCTGAGAGAGAGAGAGAGAGAGAGAGAGAGAGAGAGAGAGAGAGAGAGAGAGAGAAAAGAGGGTTACAGGAAGAGAAGGATATGGATTATTATGTGTCCTTATTGTTGTATGAAAGTTAATGTCACTGTGCAGTTGGGACTCCGGCAAGACTCGCTATGGGCTATGGCAGCACAACTAACATAAGGGATCTCTGGGATAAGAGACGACCCACCACACCACAGTCAACAAACCTGAGTGAACGTGTGAGAGTAAGGGGACGACAGCATACAAATATCCCAGTTCACCGAACACTCGATATCCATGATTCCTCATTTACCTAAGAAAAATCTACTGCTAAAAGACTTGACTAAATAAATATATTTTCAGTGTAGACTTACGTTTGTAGAAAACGGTCACTTAAGTCTTACGTTTTGCTCATGCGCAGTACAGAGACGTAAGCATTTTCAGACGTTTCTGTGCAGATCAGCAACTTTTAAAAAACAAATAAAATCGAAATTGAGAGCTTATTTTCCTTATTATAAAAACACCTTTTATTGTATTTATCTAGATTAGTGTAGACACAGCTTTAGCTTTTCTCATTTTTAACTTATACTGGCTAGGGGCTCTGTACACAAGATTTAGATTTAGTAGTGATAAATGGATGGAGTATGCTTCAATTGGAGACCACTCTGTGGAGCTGGGGATGGTTCCACCTCAACAGCCTAAAGGTCCAAGAAGTTACTAAGCAACTCAACAAAGAAGAAACTGTGGTGATTGGACATTCCGTGACAACCAGAAGAGACTGATTCTTTACAAGCTTTCTTCCTCATGTCATCTCAGAGATTTTCCTTGCCACAGTCGCCACTGACTCGCCCAATAGAAACAAACATACAATTATAAGGAACAAACTTATAGGCACTAAACTTATATGCACTTTATTATCTCTTTATGTAAAGCTGCATTGAGACCATGTCCGCTGTTAAAAGCACTCCACAAATAAAATTGATTTGAATAAAGATTAAAGGTTGTCTGCTTTGGCTGTAGCATGTTTTGTGGGCAGCACCATTTCTAGGCATAGGCAAACCAACCTGCTAGGGGGCACCAGTGAGTGCCCCCTGCAACACGGCCACCCTCGCCCTCGTTCATTTAAATTCGTTATTTACCTGTTTTTCTGCTGAAGTTTAATAAACAGTACATTCTTAATTTCAGGCAAATCATTCAAGGTTGTGAATGATTTGTATAGTGTGGGGGTGGAGCATTGTGGTGGGAGGGCGGAGCCATTGGGTGGGGATGACAATAGGAATCTCAACTAGGGTGCCGAAAAGGCTAAAAACAGCCCTGTTTATGGGGGCAGAAAATCTGAATCCGAGCTCTTTGTGTGACTTGACAGTAGGCAGCTGCAGTTAATATGGGACATCACATCGCATCCTGGTGTACATCTCAAATACAGACGAGTTTGAGGCAGGTGGGGTGTGGTTTTGGTAGAGGTTGTAATGGGAGTGGATTGATTAGTAAGTGAGTTCACCATGGCATAGCGGAGTGTTAGCAGTATATGAACTTATATGTCCTTGCTAAAACAACTAAAAGGCTAGAAAATTTACAAACGTCTTCTTTGTCCCTGTTGATTTCGGGTTTTGGCACCAGTTTATCAGTCAGGGCAACCTAAAGCACTTTGTATGTTTAATGTAGTTGAATGGTGTAGTTTCCTGGTATGCCTGTATAGGTTAGACCTCTCATTGTTGCAGTAGCGATGAGTGCTAGCAATATTAACAGTCGCTGGGACACACACACACAAACACACACACACACACACACACACACACACACACACACACACACACACACACACACACACACACACACACACAGAGATACACACTGCTTTCTTCTCTGCTCCCCTTGCAATTTGTTCAGGATGTCCATCTTTTCTGTTGACTTCTTCTATCTATCAGCATGGTCATTATACTACGCTAGACAGATGGACAGACACAAACATGCCTGCAAGGGCCCTTGGATACAAGCTATGAATTCGAAAGGGGTGAGAAAGCGAGAGAGAGCGTGAGTGAGGAGGAGGAGGAGGAGTACGAAGAGGGGATGGGGAGGGTGAAAGGGAGGCTGATGTAACATGGCGCAATTCTTCCCACAATCCTTGGCGCTTGGCTTTACTTGCGAGACTTTAATAAGGCAGCTTCACGGAAGCCTTATGTAAAAAAAAAAGAAAAAGAAAAAAAACAAGCTTTGCAAAATCACCTGGCTCTCTTTTCCATTCTACATTTCGCACTTTTAACGCATGCAGCATTGATCTACAAACCGACTCTTCATCAGGTACAAGCGAATCTGCCCGGCAAAAAAAAAAGGAAAAGCTCTTATGGCTGAGATGATGTTATCCCCTGGGGCCTGTTAGAAATGTATTAAATCACATGGGATCTTTAATAAAAGTTTTAGAATTTCTTTGAGGAGGGGTGAAAAGGACATTACACCCCCCACCCCCCCACCACCAACCAAGTGGCACTTCCTGCTGAGTCTCTGCCTCGAAAGAAGATTTTAATTAGACTCTTATATACATTTTAGCAGAGACTGAAAAAAAGTTTTCCTTTTTTAACTGAGTTAATAGTTTTCTCTGATGAACACTTGCTGGGATCATTATATATTTCTCTAATTGTGGAGGGTAAGTGAGACATATCATCATCATCATCATCATCATCATCATCATCGTCGTCATTGTCATCACCATCATCATCCTCATTATCACGTTTATCCAAAATTATCATTTTTCTTGTTCTTTCATCTTTTTTTTAATTCTTCTAATGGTGCTCTGATTTTTATTCTATTTCTTCTTCTTATGCCCCTTTCTCTTCCTCTTTTTTCTTCTACTACTTTATGTATTTTTTAAGCTTCAAAACCAACATTCAAAGAGATTTGGCCAGAAAACACTTTACATATCATTGGTGGTTTTTGAGTAATGAATGTTTTGCTCTGGCATTCCACATGAAGTCATTTCCCCTGCCTTCCTTCTCCCTCAGAGTTCCTCTGGCTCCTCTGCACAACTCTGACCAGGATTAATTGCTTACTGAAGACCTATGAATAAGCCGAATTTGTGCTCTTATTGGAAAATAATTATCTCTGGACAGTCAACATGCTTCTGATTTGCCCCACTATTTATAATAATTGATTTTTCCCTATAACAGCACACCCTCCATTTCTTTTATTCTATGGTAATTTTATAGATGATTCCGATACAGTATCCAGTGGTAATGAGTGGAAAAAAGGTGGAAGGGTGGTTAGGATTTCAGAGACAACATATGGGATATCGGATCCTGTAATAAATGGCACAAAAATAGATTGGAATTGGATTTGGAAGGGACATTTCTTTTTAGAAACTGGGAATATTGACATTTAGAAGAGGCTTGACTGTTTTTTTTTTTCTTATGATTGATTTTTATGGTGTATTATACTGCAAACCATCCTTTATACTTTATTATATTTATTGTGTAAAGTGCTTTAGTTTTATGCTCACAATCAGTAAAGAAAATGCATTGTCTTTATTTACATTATATACATATACAGTATATGTGTGTGTGTGTGTGTGTGTGTGTGTGTGTGTGTGTGTGTGTGTGTGTGTGTGTACTGATTGCGAATGGGTATGTATAAAATTATAGATAATTGTATAAGATTTAATTTGTATAAGATGCAAGTGATATTATTACTTTTATACAACTCAGTTTTTTGTCTTTGGATCCTCTGAATTTCAACAATTTCTAATGCTGAAACTTTATGGACGAACAAAAGTGTGTGGACACCTGACCATAAGATTTGTTTTTGCTTTTAGAACATTCCATTCCACATTTAGTCTCCATTTTCTGTAATAATAACCTGTAGGTGAGGCCAGGAGGTTCAAATTATTCCCAAAAAGTGTTCATTGGGGTTCAGAGCTTTTTAGCAGGCCATTTAAGATCTTCCACTTCAACCCATATAATGTATATCTTCATGGAGCTGGCTTGTGCAGCTTGAGCATTGTCATGTTGAAACAGGTTTGGGTCTCAAGTAATAGAAAAATTGAATGCCACATCTAAAGACATTTCTTTACAATTGTGTGCCTCCTACTTTGTGGTAACTGCTTTGAGAAGAAACACATACTGTATGGCTGGAAAAGCCAGGTGTCCCAATACTTTTGACGTGACACATCAGTAATGCAGACCTGGATTTTTTTCCAGGTCTTTTCCAATGATCAACTAAATAATGTCATCATATTACAGGCAGGAATACTGCACATCATGAATTGACCTTCTTTATATTATACACATTTTTCATTTCACATTTCTTCTTTTCTTTATTTTTTCATTCATCATTTTCAGCCCTCGAATTGTACAGAAGACGTCTTTATCTCACTTCAAACGAGCCTTGTACCGTATTATATACGGCCAAATTATTACAACGGAGGCTTATTAGGACAAATGGAATTCCACCTAATTTGTCGGTTTACCTCATTTGCCGAATAAACGAGAAGATTTGTGCATGCACGCCGAGGAAACTCGGACGGAAAGATAATTGCGTTCCTTTATCCTGTTGATTCGTGATTCTCCGATTCTCCCTTCAGCGCACGAGGACTAAATAAATCAGCGTGTTTTTGTCTGCCAGCCGGATCCGAGCATCCGATGAGCACGTGTGCGTGCATAGTAGTGCCTCGCACACACACACACGTACACGCTTACATACACTCACAGACATATGCCCACTCACAGAATGGAGGAAATACATCAGGCAGAGACGTGCACACATATACCGAGCTGTTTAGCCGTACAAATGGAGAAAAAGATGAGCGCATGCATGATGCACGACTTGCTTTTTTTCCTGATCTCTCTTTCTCTCTCTCTCTCTGTCTGTCCTTATTTGCTTCCTTTTTTTTTCTATCTCTCAAACGCACCTGTCTGACTCTATTCCTTCGCACAGCATCTTCCTCTCTGTCTCTCTCACCAATGCTGTCTCTTATCAAATTCGTTCTCGTGAGTGATCCGTGTAGACCGAGAGTCATGCGTCATGAGGACACGCTGAGAAGCGTTAATCTACACACGGCTCCTCAATGTGCAACCAAACTCGGTGTTTGTGTCGCTAATGAAGGATTGTAGAGTAAATTAAAGTGTCAGTAATTGTCTACTAACGATTAGCAACGCTTAAATTTATGATTCATGCCGATAAAAACAAAGCCTAAGCGAAATTTTATTAAATTTCTTGGGTCATCATTATTTATTTATTTATTTTTTCACATTTTATACTTCTGTATATGTAGTAGACAAACTGACTTTACTGAACTGGAACTGATTTTTCATAGGACTGAAAACCAGTCTGTTGTTACAGGTAAAGGTGCTTTCTACTTGTCTCATGTACATTACAGCACAGTGAAATTATTTCTCTGTATATCCCAGTGACGTTAGAAAGCTGAAGTCAGACATGATACAGCACCCTTGGAGGGTTAAGGGCCTTGCTCAAGGGCCCAAATGGCAATACCTTAGCTAATAGCTTAGTGGTTTAAGGCAGTGGACTTTGGATCTGAAAGTTGTGAGTTCAAATCTGAGTCACATCATGCTGCCACCTCCTGGCTCCTGAGCAAGGCCCTTAACAGCATAGGGAAGTCATATTGGAAGGTCATTAGTTGAAATCCCAGCACCACCAAACTTCCATTCTTGGGTCATAAGTATGGTGTGTGTGTTTTTTTTAGCATCGCAATCCACATTTAATACCAAGTTTCTCTTATAATCCCTTTATCCCTCGTGTAAAAACTCTTCTGGGTAGATGCTCCACTAGATTTTGAAGTGTGCTTGTGGACATTTGTGTTCATCAGCCACAAGGGTGTTAGTAAAGTCATGTACTTGTGTAGGTGAGGTGAGAAGGCCAGGGAAAGACGTCCTATATAATTGTATGCATCCAGCTTTGTGCTAACAGTTTGGAGAAGAACCACATATTGCAGGAAAGGTCATAATCTTAAAGTTCATCATATTGTGTGGATTCTGAGATTGCTTTTCTGTTCAACATGGATGTACAGAGTTACCCACTTCAAACCAGTCTGGAAAAACTCCTATTTGCCATGTCCTAAGCCACAAAGATCTCACACACACACACACACAAACACACTCATGCACGCACGCACGCACGCACACACACAAACCCTCATCATTTTGATGTTTAATGTGAGCTAAAGCTCTTGACCTTCATTTGCATGATTTAATGCTTTGTTCAGCTGTAATATGATTGCCTGATTAGATAATTGCATGTAGAAACTGCACAGGTGTACAGGTATCCGAATAAATTGGACTGCAAGGAAAAAATCTAGTGCAGGTGGTACTAGACTTATAAGGAAAATTTGTTCCGATGACCCAATCGTAAATTAATTATATTGTAAGTCAAGACATGGCCTAGCCTACCCAGGAAATGGTGATCAGCATTGGAAAGTATATTGTTTTAATAATTGAAGAAATTACAGAACATAATTTAGCAAGACAGAGCAATTTACAGTAACATCATGTATTCACTATACATATGTATGTGGCAGAGGGCATGTGGACGAGCGCTGGTTCGCAGCTGCACAAAAAGTTAAATATTTTTACAATTTTGTTGTATCAATATCATCATTGAAAAATCATAATACAAACCATCGTAACTCGGGCACCACCTGTATTGGTGTTTTAAGTGGTCATATGTTACAAAAAAGATATTTTTGAATCCAAAAAACAAAACAAAAAACGCTACATTGCATTAACATGTACTTGTCTGATACGTCCCGAGGTAAAAATATAAACATGAGCCTCATATTTACTCTTCACCCCACTGATCTCTGTTCATGCTAGCATAATAATCGCTGATTCATTCATTCATTCATTACTTGGTATTTTCTGCTGCATTTTGTTTTATTAGGTCATTTAGACATGATTAAAACTCAGTCTGATGTAGAATTGCGCAACAATAAATGGCTGATTTTGTTTTTTGATAACGATACAATGGCGCCAAAGCATCGTAGCTAACAAGCTAGCAAGGTTTTAGACATCTAAAGGTAGACTGATGGTATATTTCTTTTTTATATATTTGCAAATTTCTTTTTCTTTGCTGCTGTAACCCAGAAATATTCTCACTGTGGGACGAATAAAGGTAAATCTTTATCTTATCTTATCTTAGGTGTTTAGCTGCAAAGTAAGATGATAATTAGCAGGTGTAAGTGCAGATAAAGAATATGATTGTGTACAAAAACCTTAACTCGAGTAAGAACCAATAACTTTTATGCAAAGACACTTGTGAAAGGTGAGTGCTAGAAAAAGCGAAGCTATATACAAGTGAAGACTTGAATCAGGTGTGACTGTTTAGTGACATGTTATGGACAGGTGCTGATGAATAAAGTCCATGGTCTTGAATCCTGTCATTAGCTTTGTGTTTGTTAAACTTTCTACTGTACAGAAACGCGAATGCGAAAGTCAAGACAAGGTTAGAATTTAGCCTAAATCAAATCACACAAAGATATTAAAGTTTTCTGAAAATAGAGAAGTAAGAGTATATTATTAGCACAAAAAAACTTCTCATTTTTGCTTGGTTCAATGTCAGGTGAAGTTGAAAAATTGTACTCAGTCTTGTTCATCCGTTTTCTATATCCGAACGCTGGTGATAATTCGCTGATAAATCATTTGGAAAGTGACTTACAGCCTTAATCACAATTCTCTGCTTCATTTCGAAGGGAGATTAAACTTGAATAAAGTCAGCGAGGGAGATCTCACGTCCGCTCGTCTTTATTTTGCCGGAGTTTTACTAGCCTACAGGGAGATGGCCCACTTTTTTAGAGCCACACTTGGCCAATCGCAGGTGTGGCACGGCAGTGCAGGCAGTACGCTACACTCCTACACTTTTACTGGTGCTGCTCTGATGTCAGGCCAATCGCTGCTGGCGGCAGAACGGAGCAGGATGGAAAATTTGGAGGTTTTTTTCTTTGCTTGGTATTAAAAAGAATCCAAAAGTCTGGGCCCACTCCCAAGAACTGCTTTTATTTAAACAGCTATGGAGAAAAGCGTGTTAATTTTCGCCAATGATATTTCTTAAATCAAATTATGTTATTCCTCACTAATAAAGTTGAAAAAGTTTGCTTTTATTTATTTATTTTTAACAGCAAGAGTCTATAAAGCGCCACCTATCAGAGAGATGGGACATATTAAATATTAAATGAAAAGTCGGTTGTTAAAGTTGAAATGTTGGAAGAGAAATTGTCTGGATGACTGGGTTTTAGTTCTACATGCAAGTTCTACATGCCTTCAGAGGTCTTGTGAGGTCCATGCCTCAGTGGGTCAGAGCTGTTTTGATGGCACGAGGGAAACTTAGACAACATTAGGCAGGTGGTTTTAATGTTATGGCTGATCGGTGAGTAGAATTTCATAAAGAATTTCTCAAAAAAAAACAAGTTTGCTTCTATTCTAACTCATAGAAGGTATAAATACTATGTTGTAGTTTCTTTTGGGAGGCTGAATTTCTACATTTTATGGCAAATATAATCAAATGTATCACTTCTCAACCCAACCTGACACATGAGGCTAAATGAATGCATATTCACTAAATGTTGCTCATGCTGCATTGCGAGGCATAATAAAAGGCATCAAAACAGACATTCGAAGAAGCCCATAATCTGCCATGGTCTGCATACATGACCCCAAGGATGATTGGATAGCGTTGCTGTGATTGACAGTTGAAATAAAGTACAGTATGCCCATCCTACTTAGCAAATATGGCTAGTTTGGATTCTTAGATACGTGCCATGGACAAAATCGTCAGGATCCGCAATCGTGCGAATGCTTTTCTCTTGCGCTACTTGGGAGTTTTGTACATTAAAGATACACATAAAGCAGCTACTGATGCAATGTGATACGTTTCAACCTTATTACTATGCAGATCAATCTCCTTCTTCTTTCAGCTGCTCTTATTTAGGGGTCGCCACAGTGGACCATCCATCTCCATACTACTCTGTCCTGTTCATCTGCCTCTTTCAAAACAACTACCTGCATATCTTCGTTCACCACATCTATAAACCTCCTCCTTGGTCTTCCTCTTTTCCTCCTTCCTGCTGGCTCCAATCGTCAGCATTTTTCTACCAAGATACCTCATGTCCCTCCTCTGCATATGTCCAAACCATCTCAATCGTGCCTCTCTTACTTTGTCCCCAAATCGTTCTACATGCGCTGTGCCTCTGAAAAACTCATTCGTATCCATTGTCGTCACTCCCAGCGAAAACCTCAACATCTTCAGCTCTGCTACCTCCAGCTCCACCTCCTGTCTTTAACTCAATGCCACTGTCTCTAAACCATACAACATCTCAGGTCTCACCACAGTCCTATAAACTTTCCCTTTCACTCTCACAGATACTCTTCTATTACAAATCATCCCTATCACTCTTCTCCACCCACTCCACCCTGCCTGCACTCTTTTCTTCACTTCTCTAACACACTCCCCATTACTTTGCACTGTTGACCCCAGGTACCTAAACTCATCCACCTTCAGCACCTCTTCTCCCAGCAACCACACTGCATCACTGCCCTCTCTCTTATCCACACACATGTACTCTGTCTTACTCCTACTGACTTTCAGTCCCCTTCTCTCCAGCGTGTATCTCCACCTCTCCAGGATCTTCTCAAGCCGATCCTTGATGCAGTCTCACCTCCACCTTAAACCAGTCTGTCGTTCCTACTGCACACTTCACTGCTGTCACACTGTCCTCATACATGTCCTGCACCACCCTCACATGTTTCTTTGACATACCTGACTTCCTCATACAATACCACAACTCCTCTCTCTGCAACCTGATGTACGCTTTCTCCAAATTCACGAACACACAATGCAACTCCTTCAGACCTTCTCTGCATTTCTCCCTCAACATTTTTAAAGCAGAGGAGAAATCGATCTACATATCAAATATTGGTAACAAATTTTTGGCCACTTTCTAAATAATAAAAGTTCAGTGCATCTACTAATAATGATATTGGTAAAATAATAATAATAATAATAAAATAATAAAAAATGTTTTAATAATGCTAATAAAACTAATACATTGTATTTATTAGTTGTTAGTTAATAAATTATATAATAATAATAATAATAATAATAATAATAATAATAATAATAATAATAATAACGTTTTTTTAACCAATGCAAATATATTAAAAACATCATACATCGTGATAGAAATAGAAACTTGTATCAGTATATAATCACAATTAATATTTTTTAATGTTTGAAATGTTGCAGAACCATGTGTGCTGGTCACCTTGACCATGAAACCACAGGCCTGATTAAATCCAGTTCAGTCACAAGGACATTATTAAACCCTCCCTCTCTTGAACCACACTTGCTTATTCTCCCTCTCTCTTTCTCTCTCCCTCTCTCTTTCTCTCTCTCTCTCTCTCTCTCTCTCTCTCTCTCTCTCTCTCTCTCTCTCTCTTTCTTTCCCTCTCTTTCTCTCTTTTGTGATGCCCAGATGCACAGTATCACTCTGACCTACTCTCCGTTCGTTCAGGATAGGTTTTATATCCGTAATAAGCGCCAGCGTGTTCCTGGTCAGCCTCCTGTCCTCTATTTCCTCTATTTTATTCTCTCGTTCTCCTTTCTCTCTGTGTCCTGGTGACACCGAACCTCTGTCCTGTTAGCTTTTTATTCCCTTTCAAAAATACCTCAGAGAACTTTTTTTCTTTCCATTTTGTAGATCAGTCCGCTGTGAGGCCAGACTCGTCTCACTGATGTCATCAAAACATTTTTTTTGTTTTTTTTTCTTCTTATATTTCTTTCCACAACATCACTATTAGCATTCAAATGCTCCTCTTTTATTCTGCGAGGTTCAGAGGTAAGCAGTTTTTTGGTCTGCACACTGTTATTTGTGGTCAGTGCTGCATTTGTGGCCTGTAGTTTAAATAACAGCACGGGCAGCGAGGAAAACGGACTCGTTATGCATAAAAACAGAAGAGAGTTTGACTGTGATTTATTGTCTCGTCCACTCCTCTGTTTCTGCTCTTCTTTACGGCTGAACTCTGGCCTCTACGTGCACTCGAACAAACACTCCGACACACACAAACCCACACTTCTGGGACAGTTAATCTCAGTGGACAGTTTAGCTTTGAATACATTTCACAAAAAGGCTGCAAGGCCACACATGCACACACTAACACACACTAACACACGCTCACACACACACACACACACACACACACACACACACACACACACACACACACACACACACACACACACTCTCGCAAACTCAGCATGGGCACAGCATGCAATGTCCAGGTCAGATCTCTGTGCATACACACACACACACACACACACACACACACACACACACACACACACACACACACACACACACACACACACACACACACACACACACACACACACACAATTACAATAAACAGGTTCAAAGCTGTTTTAGTGGAAGTTATAATATTTCACAAAAGTGAGTACAACCTTCACGTTTCAGCAACCATTAAAGTAGATTCTCTTATACTGACCACTGGATGTTCAACACGGCATCTCACGGCAAAGATCTTTCCGAAGAAATTGAGAATTAACATTATTGCTCCCCACAAAGATGGCCGAGGCTATAAAAAGATTGGTTACACCCCGAAACTGGGTTACAGTACAGTGGCCAGGGTTATACAGAGGTTTTTTAAGGGTCCATCAAACAAGTTGAGTCCTTGTGCTGTTCCTCAGGTGCAGAAGCTGTTTCAAAAAATACATGAGTTTAGATTGAATTTTCCAGCATTGCTTTAGAAGTTGCAGAAGCAGAAGGTCCGCTTGTCAGTGCTCAGACTATATGCTGCACACAGTAACCAGTCAGTTTGCATGGCCATCTTTACAGAAGGAAGCTGCTTCTGAAACTGGCTCACAAGAAAGCCTGCAGGCAGTTTGCTGAAGACAACCTGTCCAAGAGCATGAATTACTGAAACCATGTACTGTGGTCTGATGAGACTAATATAAACCTGTTTGGCTCAGATGGTGTCCAACATGTGTGGAGATGCTCTGGTGAGAAGTACTAAGAAAACTGTGTCTTGCCTACAGTCAAGCATGGTGTTGGGAGCATCATGGTTTGGGTCTGCATGAGTGCTGCTGGTACTGGGAAGCTGCGGATCATTGAGGGAAACATGGATTCCAACATGTACTGTGAAATTCTGAAGCACAACATAATACCCTCCCTTCAGAAACTGGGTAGAACGTCAGTTTTCCAACATAATAATGACGACCCCAAACACACCGCCAAGATGACAACTGTCTTGCTGACGAGGCTGAAGGTGAAAGCGATGGAGTGGCCAAGTATGTCTCCAGACTTGTACCCTGTTGAGCACCTGTGGGACATGCTCACACGGAAGGTGGAGAAGCGCCATGTGTCAGACATCCAGCAGCTCCGTGATGTCATTATGGAGAAGTGGAAGAGGATTCCAGCAACAACTTGTGATCTGGTGAATTCTATGCCCAGGAGGATTAAGGAAGTGCTGGGTAACAATGGTGCTCATACCAAATACTGACACTTTGGACAAAGCTGATTATGCAGTCAATTGTTCATGAACTTTATGGAGGCATAATGTATAATAAATAATACCGTATTTCACTTTTAGATATTTCACAATATTAAAAGTAGAACTAAACGAATAAAAGTGTGTGTTTCTGTTTAATACATTAAAAGAAAGTAATAATTGAATAATATTATGGTAATTTTACGCAAATAATCAGTGACAGTAACTCAGCTTTGTGCTATGCACATGAAATCACTCTGTCTATTACTACTTTGCTATACCATCATGGCCCTAAGTGTATTAATCCCTGATTAATGTGTGTGGGGGGTTTAGGAAGCCCATCGTGTTTGTAGGAAATCCACTTCCTGCCCGTTTTTTAAAGCAGAACTCGATGGGCACGAACACGAACCTTAGTGTAAAAGGATCCAAATAGACTCTTTCATCCTCCAGTCGAGGCCCACTCCTCGAGCACCCCGAGAGACTTGAGGGTTTTCATCTGTATTATCTCATGCTTCTTTTTTTAGGTTGCAAATAGCACATTCCTTTACCTCCCTCTTTCTTTTCCCTCCCTCCCTCCCTCCCTTCCCTTCCCTTGCCTCCTTCCTTCCAGTGCATCATGAGCAAGACAAAGATCCTAATCAGACCTGAGTGTAATAGCAGGTACAGCAGGAGAGAAATAGAGAGAGAGAGAGAGAGAGAGAGAGAGAGAGAGAGAGAGAGAGAGAGAGATCACATCTTCTGAAGAAGGAAGTGAAGAAAGGAACAGAGAAACCGAAAAATGAACTCTGAATCAGCTTGGACATTAGTAAAGAGGAAAATGTTCATGGCATGCATGATATAATAAAGCAATGGAGAAAAACGTGAAAAAACGTGAAAAAACAAATGGAAAGAATGAAAGAAAAACAAGATATACACCTACATTATATATCTAAATATTTATGTTCACAGCAAGTATGTTGTAAATGTGTGAGCTCAGTGACTGTGGGATGGAAGCCACGCTGGTTGGAGGATTTCAGGAACTAGAATTTTTATGAGTTTACATCCTTTAAGCAAAAACAGCTTTATAAGAGAAGTAAGAGATGAGAGGCCAGACAGGACAGCTAAGGCATCTCAGATAATCAGCCATGAACAGAAAAAAAGCATTACAGAATTCATGTCAAACCATGAGGAGGCCCAGGCTAGAAGAAAATGTGTGGATTTTGATTCCGTTGGTGTTCACCTGATATGCCTTTGAATTTACACTGCACAGTTCATGTACTGCATCTGGTTTAAAGAGATTTTTTTCATTAAGCTCAACAAATCCATGCAAGTGTGCTGATCCGCATAAGAATTAGTAAGTGATTGAATGATATTGAAATAAATATCAAAGATATCATAAAAGAACAAAAAGAAACAACTGGATGAACAGAAATAAATAAATACAGCGTATGTAGATAAGTAACACCCAGCAATAAAGCTTTTTTTTTCCAGACGGAAATGCAATATAGGATCTGACACTGCATGGTCAACAGCTCCAGGCACTTCTCAAGCGGCTGTCACACTTATTTGTCTCCCACCGGTCATCTTTTCCTTTCTTCCAGCTCTTTTCACACCACTCCATCATCACCTGGAAGCTTCCGGCACAACCCTTTCTCTCTCTCTCTCTCTCTCTCTCTCTCTCTCTCTCTCTCTCTCTCTCTCTCTCTCTCTCTCTCTCTCTTTCTCTCTCTTTCTCTTTCCCTCTCTCTCTCTCTTTTTTTCTTTCTCACATCTACTCATTCAACATAAATGTGTCTCAACATGCAGTAGTTGAATATACTGTACTATACAGTAATATGTGTTATTATCATGATACACTTTCACACATCTGCTCAGTCTACATATTTGTTTCAAAAAATGTTTTCTGGATAAAAGCATTTGTTGCTCTAGAATCTGTATACCTTTATTGTTCAGTATCCATGGAGTTTCAAATGTGCAAGCTGCCCATTCCACAGGCACTAATCCACTGCCATACCATAAGTGATGCAGCTTTTTGAACTGATTGCTGATAACAAGCCAGATAGTCCCTCTCCTCTTTAGTCTTGAGGACGTGGTGTCTATGGTTTCCAAAAAGAAATTTTGATTAGTCTGATCAAAAAACAGTTTTCTGCTTTGCCTCAGTACATTTGAAATGAGCTTAGGTCCAGAGAGGATGACAGAGTTTCTGAATTATGTTTACACATGTTTTCTTTTCATGATAGCGATTTAACCTGATTTTTTTTCTGGATGATCTGGCAAACTGTATTTAAAGATAATGATCTCTGTAGGTGTTAATGAGTCCTTGCAGTGATTTTCATTACAGAATCATGACCGTTTTAAATGTATTGCCTCCTGAAAACCTGGAGATCGTGGCTATTCAATATTGATTTTTGCCTTTGTCCTTTGTCTACAGAAATTTCTACAGATTCTTTTAAACATTTGATGGTATTATGTATTGTTAATCATCAGATATTCAACTCTTTTGCAATTTTGTGTTAAGTAGCATTGGTCTGAAAATAAAATTTCTGTAAATGATGGTTGGTAAAGCTTCGCCCATCTTCTGAGAGACTATGTTCATTAAGATGAACTATTTATACCTAATAATTTTATTGACCTGTTGTTAGTTAAACTCATTAGTTTCTAAATGTTTCTCCAACCATTTAATTTGAACACTTTTTCAGTTTTTATAGACTTTTGTTGCCCCGTCCCAACTTTTTTTTTTAATGTGTTGCAGACATCAAATTCAAAATTGTCCTATTTTTTCTTAAAATGGTAAATTTCCTCAGTTTCCTCTATGTTCCATTGTGAATAAAATATGGGTTCATAAGATTTGCAATTTGCATTCTGATTTTATTTACATTTTATTCAGTGTCCTAACTTTTGTGGATTTGGGCTCTAAGTGTAACTCTCTAAGATACATTTTTCAAAGCTAAACACTAGTTTACATTAATGTACACGTTCAAATACACTGGAAGTCTCACACAATACAAGCCCAGTAATGCATTTATTTTTAGATGTTCAACAAAAAAAAAGCATAATTGTTGATATACAGTAGTGCTGTTTCCTGTACAATCACTAATTGTCACCAATCAACTCTTCTCTTCTGCCATGGGACAGAGGACATTTATTTGTCAACATGACAAGCCGCAAATGATTATTTTCCCCCGTATGAATTTTGAATGATAGAGAAAATCTCTATAAGATTGAGCAGCCACCATCAAATCAATGCCAGCTTGAGCGTACACAGATTAACCAAGGGAAGAACTTTTGGCACTTGTTATGGGGGGTGTTCCTAATTTGCATATTCCTCAAATGGATTTTTATGTATTTGCATACTTATAGACTTGGCTATATTCTGGGTTTCTTGATGAGGGGAATCGTAGATGTTTTGAAATGAAAAATCAGGTGATCTTTTTTTTTTTGTTTATATTTTCTGGTGAACATTTTTATGTAATGTTTTGTGCTTAAAATTTCAATTTTTTATGTCAGCTACGTGAGCACCTTGCGACATCAAATAGCACGCTGCATATGATAGAAACGTGAAAGCACACCTTTGGCACAGTTTTTTTTTATATACTGCTGCTGGATAAGAGGCTTGGCATGAACAGAGCAGGTGTAATTAAGGTTAGTTAATTAGCTGCTGGACGAACAGAGGAAATGTTAATTATTTAAAAAGTTCGTAATGTTCATGAAAATGGTAATTATAAAAAAAAAAATGAGGGGGGTTCCATTCATATTTTGTGTTCATTATGTGTCTTTGTGTGTGCATGTTTGTGTGTGTATGTGTGTGAGCTACTACGTTGAAGTCTCTGTCCAGTGTTGAGTTCTCCACCCAGAGGAGCGCTCTGAGCATCTGAAATGACTGGATCAGCAGACTGACTGATTTTCTGCCAGAGCGAAACAAGAGGCTTGTTTTCTTCCTGCTTCACACACACACACACACACACACACACACACACACACACACACACACACACACACACACACACACACACACACACACACACACACACACACGCACACTGGCATCAACAAGCTGGGATAAAAGCTTTCTTGCATTCTCTTTCAAATCCTGTGCAATTACAAAACTAATAGATGTATAATTCATTGTGATCGACACCAGAGGGTAAATTATGGATCTACTTTATATTATATAGTTTGTGTGCGTGTGTGTGTGTGTGTGTGTGTGTGTGTGTGTGTGTGTGTGTGTGTGTGTGTGTGTGTGTGTGTGTGTGTGTGTGAGATAGTGTTTGTGTATGCTGGTTCTCTGTCTATACCGTCTTTCTTTAGCTGAAACTAGGGCAAGTCCACATCAGCTTTTAAAGTTGTCATTTACTTCTGATATGAAAGAGACCCAGGGCTTTCCTGTAACTGCTGTACTGAATACTGTATATCTTTCTTTATCACTGAAACACTTTCTCTTTTTCTGTCATTCTTGGATCCAGGAGAGGAAATGTAGAGCTCAAACACAACATGAACGTGTGTTGACAGGCTACAGTGTGATAATTAACCATGAAGTAAGAAGACATGGTAGATAGATCGGAAGAGAGATGACTTTTGCTGATAAGGATAAAAAAAAAACATGGGGATGGATAGACGGTGTGTAAATAAACTTTTTTTCGGCTTCTCCCGTTAGGGGTCGCCACAGCGGACCATCCGCATGTTTGATTTGGATGCCCTTCCTAACGCAACCCTCCCCATTTATCCTGGCTTGGGACCGGCACTAAGGCTTGTGCAACTCTAATGGCTGGGGTTGGTTCCCTGACCGGGGATTGAACCCGGGCCGCAGCGGCGAGAGCGCCGCATCCTAACCACTAGACCACCAGGGAACCTGGATAGATGGTGTGTAAATGAACAGCAGTATTGTTTGGTGCAGGATGTAACTGAGTGTTTTGCAGTAAAGCTGCTGGCTTTGGCATTTTTATTACAAACTTGTAATAAATGCTGAATGAAGTCGTACAGTGGAATGTTTATATAATTTTATGCAAATGCATAAAACTTGGTTTGTGGGGATTCAGGGATTTATGAATAAATATATGGATAGATGGATGGATGGATGGATGGATGGGTGGGTGGGTGGGTGGGTGGGTGGGTAGATAGATAGATAGATAGATAGATAGATAGATAGATAGATAGATAGATAGATAGATAGATAGATAGATAGATAGATAGATAGATAGATAGATAGATAGATAGATAGAGTGGAATATTAAAAAAAAAAACATACACATTTTATGTTCAGATGTCCACAAACGTATGTTTCTCCATTAAACATTCACAAACTTGGTTTGGCCAATTTGACCTTTAAATGGAATTAGAGGTCATTGTTGCCAAAACAGTTACTGGTTGTTTCAGCAAATGAAAGAATCCATAAAAAAGTTTTGTTTGCAAAATTGTGTTTGGTATAGTCTCATTTGCATATTCATGTGAAATACTTGAAGCAATTTTAGGTTCAAAATGATGAAAAGTTGAAAGTGAAGTTGAAGGAAAAGGTTAGCGATTCCAGCTACATATTAATCAATATAAAAACGAAATCGCTAATTACACCAAAATCATTTTTACATAAGATCAAGTTTTTTTTCGGCAGCTTAATCTGACAATCCAATACATCTCATGTGACTAATGTGTTTGAGAGAAACAGCTTGTTATTACATTTGCGCCTCTGTGGAACATTAATTAATTTTCAGGAGGACTGGCTGTGTTTAAAAGAGACGATTTGTCAAAGTATAATTTTAATGGCCCGAGGTTTGCCATGTACAAGTGAATAATAAACACAGTAAAAATAAAAAATAAAAACGGCTATGTGTAGCTATATCTGTTTCTACTATGTCTACTTTTGAGAACAAAAATAACAATAATAAAAAAAATATTTAAGAAATCAATTGTTTAGAAAGTCTTTGGATGAAGGAGCGTGAAATTTTCCCTTCGCTTGAGAAAACCTAAAACTGTTCCAGCATGAACACAAAGCCAGATCCATGAAGATATGGTTTACATGAGTTGGTGTGGAAGATCTTGAGTGGCCTGCTATAGATCTATTGAACCTTATTGAACACCTTTTGGATGAATTGGAATGCTGACTGCACTCCAGACCTCCTCAATTCACCTACATCAGTACCTGACATTACTTGTAGCTGAATGAGCAGAAATCTCCATAAGCACACTCCAAAATCTAGTGGAACATCTTCTAAGAAGAGTGGAGGTTATTATACCAGGAAATGGGGAATAAATGTGGAATGGGATGTTCAAAAATCACATAAGAATTCACAAACTTTTATCCATGTAGTGTTTGAGTTTATATTAGTGTAAAAATTAGTCTGGTGTCGTAGCCCATGCTTTGTCTCCATCTGTCTCGCTTTATTAATACAAGAGCTGAGGGATAATTTAACACTTTTTACATCGCAGCTTGTTTGGCAGGCTATTCTTCATTCATAAAAAGTGCATAGCAGTTGATGAAAAATGTATAGAAACAAAGTTAGCCAAATCCATACTGCAGATGAAAATCATTTATTCATTTGGCACACATTTAACACACATTTGCAGTCTTGATGAAATACTTTCCACGCACACATAACCGACGGGATAAGCGCTAATTCTTAGAAAATCAAAGGGTTTTAAGCTTTTAATTAATTCAGCCACCAGATCGAGTCTGACGCTAGCACCATTTGGTGTATGGGACCACGTCTGTGGATCGTGCAGAGCTGGAATCCAGAACGTTAGACCACTTGGCCATGATGTTCAACAACCCTGGCATAGGTACAGATCCATATGATGATCTAACAGTTTCACTGGGCTCGTAAATAGTTTTTGTGATGCAGTTTTCTCTCACAGTAGTGCAGCAATGATTTGCTATTAAATGTAATGATCGGATTTTTAATGCATTTTAAATGGTTTTAATTAAAGGCATTAATCTGCTTTCTGGTTTCAGTTGCATCCTACAGTATTATACACTTTCATGCATCAAGTTAGAAATCCGATATTTCTGATTCGCAAGCTTTTTTTTGGCACGGACGAAAAATCATGCAAACATAAAATAAAAATTATGCAAACAATTTGTTTAATTTTACAACAATTTTCTTTTTTTTGTTGACATACAAAAGATATCAGATGTATAATGCTTTATAGTACATGGTTCGTCACATAAAAACTTTGAGGAAAAAGCACAGTGAGTTACAACTACAGTAATAAATATAAATACATTCACATGTCAATATTGTGTATTAAAAAAATCGTTCTCGTCAACTTGCCTGTTTCTGTAACTGTCCTTGTGTTTTATAAATGTTGACCAGGATCGGCATTGAAAATTCCAGAAACGTGAGAAAGTTCTAGAGCTGAAGTGAGTAAGAAAAAGTTTGGGAATTTTGAACAGAAAAAAATTATTAATTCAGAATCCAGGTGTGTGAATGGCACAAAATGTGGGAACTGTTTGAAAGTTTGTGGACTATAGTTTGGCATGTCTGCATATTTATTTGTATTTATTTATTTATTTGCTGATGTATTTGCATCTGGAGCATGCCGAACAAGAGCAGGCAGCGCTGCCCAAATTTACGCGAGCGCCCGAAGCCAACGTTCCCTCTCTCTCACTCCCTCACTCCCTCACTCCCTTCCTTCTTACCCACTCCCTCTCCCAGACCCTGCAGCTGCCAATCACTGGGGCTCCCAGCACTGCCATGGAGATATTCGCATAAATTAGCATCTATTTGCATATTTGCCTCACTTGGCTCGCTCAACAAATGGCATTCCTCTCTCTAGATCTCTCTCTCTCTCTCTCTCTCTCTCTCTCTCTCTCTCTCTCTCTCTCTCTCTCTCTCTATCTATCTATCTATCTCTCTTGATATCTCTCTTTCTCTGTATCTCTCTTTTAAACATATAGTCCTACTCTGTATCATTTTACTTTACTTTTACTTTTAGATTTTCAATTTCATTTTTTACTGCGTTATTTAATAAACTGTCAAGAGGAAAGTAGTAGGTCGGTAAATGCACCATGTGCATCGTGTTGAAGCGCTGTCTTATTTTTGCTATTTTTATTTATTTGAGATGTAACTGAATATGAACAGGATTTGAAACATAAGATCATTGAGATTTTGGGGGGCTAAAAAAAAAAGAATAATGAAATAAAATAAAAATATTTATTAGTGATTTAACTGTATGTGGACAGGATTTGAAAGCATTGAAAATATTTGAAAAGTCAGACTTGTTGACACTAGAAAACTTAAATTATGTATTTGAGGTTGAGGAAGTATCAGAGGTCAAAATAAAATAACTTTGATATTTATTATATATAACCGAATGTAGACAGGAGTCCAATTTGTAAGGAAAAGGTCCAATTTGTTGAGACTGGAGAACTTGAGTGATGTATTTAATGCTGAGGAAGTTCATGTTTAAGTTGAGTGGGGTTTAAAAAGCAAAACTTTAAAGCTAAAGCCTCGTCCTCCTTGGGTTTAAGTCTGTATTTGCGTTTTTAGTGGTATTTCTTAAAGGATGTAACCAAATGTGAACAGGATTTGAAAACCAAAAGTCTGATTTGTTGAGACTAAAGAACTTGAGTGAGGTAGTAGAGGTTGAGGAAGTATCAAAGGTTCATGTTTAAGGTTAGGGAGAGTGGGAAAAAAGATATTTATTAGAATGTGGACCGGATTTTATATAGAGTCTTTGTTCATTTTCCTTATTTTTTTTATTTCTTTATTATATTAGAAAAAAGCTAAATAATAATTAATAATAATAATAATAATAATAATAATAATAATAATAATAATAATAATAATAATAATAATAAATTATTTGTTATTGTTGTATATCATTTCGTAACAATGTTAAGGGGTTGGACTTTGGATTGGAACATCCCAAACTGATGGGCCCTTAAACAAAGGCCCTTAATTTGCGTGTCTTCCAAATGCCATAAAATGTATATTAAATATTTCACATGCAAATAAGCTATATATATATATATCTCCAAGGTAGATTTTTGAATTTTTTGCAACTTATGGAGACTCAAATTTGACTTATTATTGTTATAAATATATATTAACACTGATTATAATCTGATGCAGTATGTGTCTTTAATATAATGCTTTTTTTTATCAAAGCAGTGAAAAATAAACTTCACATTACCCATTTAAACCCACATACTGGGCTCACATGCCAATGCCTAACAGTAATAAACAGTCAGGAAAAAGAAGTGAGCTGACCTCGTGCCCTTGGCATGGGTTTGGAATGGCACTAATAGGCTGCCGGTTTCTCCTCTGAGTCCACTTGAAGCGAAGGCTGTGCGCACCTAATGAAGGCCTTTCCGACGTCCTGCTTTCTCCGTTCCCTCTCTTCACTTATTTTCCTCTCGCACCTAACAAACGGCGCCGAATGAATTATTTACAGTGTCCCAAACGCAGAGCGGGGCATCGAGGCGAGGCGAGGCGAGGCGAGCTCTTGGCTGCTAGCGACACTCCTCCACAGGTGAACGTGGCGTGGAGTGAAGATGCAGCGGTGCTGAAGCAGCCCACAGCAAGAAGAACAGATTAGCATAAAGTTCAAAGCAGAGAAAGCTGAAAGCAACATGTCTTTGGAAACTAGCTCAGCATTATCATACGAGGCAGAGTGGGTGTTTATGCGCCGGAGCATTAGAACAGTTTGTAATGTTTTTTTTACCCGGAGATACGAGGTGCTTTTTGGGGGCACAGATGTACACAGTGTTAGCGTTTATACCGTGCGAAGGGAAAAGTGGAGCAGATAACGACGCGAACGCCAGCCCTGATATTTTAAATAGGGTTTGTTCATTAATCGAAGTTCTCTGATAGAACCCACAAGTTAATGATGACTTGTATCACCCTCAATGCAACACAAACTCCTGCTTATGAGCGATGAAATCTTGCCTTGCTTTCTTGTTTGCTAATTTCCTTTCCAAGCTGTTTCATTCCTAAACGTGCTGCCGATTCCTTTCGGAGATTATAAATGTAGTTGGCTCATGGTCACACACAGCTGCGTATTAATATTTGACACTGTCTTTAAAAAAAAACAGAAATAAATTAGCATCAGATATATGTAGCCATGCCTTCTGGGCAAGTTCTGCCATTTATATTGACTCGATCTTGAACACTCCTGGGGCTTGTTAAACTTCCTTTTAAATATTGAAGTCGTGGAGCGGACCTTCAGTGGCGATCGAGATTTCATCACAGGGAAATTAGAAGTGGCTCTTAAACTGCATGTTCTTGCTCCAACACATCTTAATGTACATGCTGGCTTTCTTATAAAGAGCTATGCCACAGGGTCAAGGGGCACCTTGGGTGAATTGTGTTGAAGGGAAGCACAGTGTTTTCATATGCAAGCAAAATTTCCATTTAGACCTAAGGGCATAAATCCTACTTATGCATTGCAGTAAGCAAAGCATCTCTCTTTTTTTTCCTTTTTGACTTACTTTAAAGAATAATGCACTGTCAAATGATACATGAATAATAAATTTGAATATATCAGGAATATATATATATATATATATATATAAGGGCTGTTAATCGATTCAAATATTTAATCGTGTTTTATCGCATAATTGTCATGAGTTAACTCGTGATTAATCGCAATTTAATTGCACATTTTGATCTGCTCTAAATATACCTTAAATTAATACTTTTAACGTTTTTAATACTCTTATCAACATAGGCATGAACAAATATGGATGCTTTATCGAAATGTATGTTTGTTGTTAGTAAAACTTCACATAGGGCATTAAGACAAAATATTGTTGTAAAAGTTTTTAAACAGTTATGGTGTTTTAAATTATGGAAATCTTCAGACACCAAATGGAACTTTTGCTATGTTTCCACACGGACTGTTTTAATTGCCGGATGTGTTCATTTTTTTTTTTTTTTTTTTTTAGATCTGAGTAAAGAAAGGACGTCGTGATAAAATGTGCATTGTGTTGGTTTTAATTTCGCCTCTTATATTTATTTATTCATATTTTTATTTGAATCATGTGTTAATAAAATTAGTGCCGTTAAATTGAATTTGCATTAACATGTTATTAGTGAGTTAATTTTGACAGCCCTAATATATATATATATATATATATATATATATATATATATATATATATATATATATATATATATATATATTACAGCAATATATGACAATTTTTCTTCAATAAAGTCGCTACCTACCACACAACAAAGGTCTTCTACATTAAAAATGTCACCATACCCAAAATATTTATTTTCCCTGACATTTGAAAACAAGAGAAAAAAATAGAAATTGTACTTTTGAACGCTGTTGGAGCAGAGGTCAGATGCGAGCGTGATTTCCCCGATGATATTTTTCAGGCTTGTTTACACCACTAAGCATTTATAATTAATGAAAAGGGACAATGTTTTAGAGAAGTGGCATTTTCAGTACACTTTCCAGCCCATTGCTTACATTAGTGATGGAAATCGAGGCACTGACGAGCGAGTCAGTTTGTTCGACTCGGCTCACTGATAAGAGCCGTTTTGCTGCTCCCAGCGGATATTTTTCTAAACCAGGTGAAGTTTGTGATTGTTTTTTTTTCCCTGACGAGAACTGAATTAGTTTCGTCAAACCTCATCACAATATGTTTGATAAAATGTATGTGAATCATTCGAAGAAATAATACAAATATAATAAGTACAATAAACTATGGATTCGATAAGCAGGCTTGTGGATTTTCAGAAATATTTTAGAAATTCTATATAAACAAAAGAATTTCATATTACATTTCCAGCAATATGCTCTTCCTCCTCAAACCATAAAGTTGAAAGCACACAGAATGTCTTTGAATGTGGTAGAATTCTAATTTCCCTTCACTTGAACTAGGAGACCCAAAACCTGTTCCAGCATGACAAAGCCCCTGTGTACAAAGCCAGCCTCATGCAGAGATGGTGTACATGGTTTGGAATGGAAGATCTCCTGCTATAGCGCTCTGACCTCAACCCTTATAAACACATAAATTGGAACACTGACTGCACCCCAGACCTCCTCACCACACCTACACCAGTATCCAACTTTACTAACACCCTTAAGGCTGAATGGGCGCAAAATCTCCACAAGCACACTTCAAAATCTAGTGGAACATCTTCCCAGAAGAGGGCAGGTTATTATATGAGTAAATGGAGACAAAATGTGGAATGAGATGTTCATAAAGCACATATCAATATTATGCTCAGGTGTCCACAAACTTCAGATGTTCCAAATTTTAATTTGTGCAAATTTATCTAAAATCTGTGCCAGTGGGGGTCAGTAAATGGTATATAACATTACTGCTAAAAATGATTACAGAATTTGAAGTATTAGATAGTAGGACTGTGACTATGATATATTGCAGTGTTTATGATGTGCTGTATGGAGGGAGTACATACAGTCAGATGTCTTGATGATGATGATTCTGGACCTCTAGTTTTAATTATAATAAACAATTGGTACAAATAAAATCATTGGATAAATATTATAAATGTCTAACTTTAAAAGTCATGTATAAATAACAAGTGTAAACACTTTTGTGTACACGCTGAATTCATTATAGTCAATTCAATTAAAAACATCATCAGGGAGACACGATGCACAAAACGTGGCATTTTTGTCAATATCTTTGTTCCCATTTCCTATTTGCTTTGCAGGAAGGAGTACTTGTAATATAGATCTAAATAAATAAGCACAGCAGAAAGACTCTTTTCAACTACTATTCTCTCAGTGCCATTATTCCTTTATTGGAATAAATCCATCAGGTCCTAAAGGCGGGTCTGACTTTAATCCACGTCTCTGAATAAAGGTCACAGTCAGCTCTGTACTACTGATC
>NC_139583.1:26927892-27025392 GCF_946808225.1 Silurus aristotelis
AATAATAATAATAATAATAATAATAATAATAATAATAATAAAGACTATAATATTAATAACATGATAATAATAATTCTTATGAATTATTATTATTATTATTAATAATAAGAAGTAAAAGAAGAGTGTAATAAAATCTCTGTTTTCTGTTGAAAACAAGTTGCCAAGGCACAGACAACAAAAGAAAGAATATTAAGAATAAAAGAAAACAGACAGGCAGAATTAGACATAACACTGAGATAAAGGATGCAAAAAAATAAAAAAAGAAGACAAAGAAAAAACCAAGAAAGAAAGAACAAAAAAGAAAGGTCTTTCATACTCTGAAACTTTGATTCATGGAAATGCAGATCTTTTCTTCAGAACAGGAAGTGAGATAACAATAATAAAACCCTGCCACCTGAAGAATGTTCACCCCGGCGCTGTCATGGTCGCTGCGGAGGGCAGGAAGGTGGGCACTGGCTGGCAGACGGCGCTCAAACTTTTTGTCACACTTCTAAAAAGAGGACATTAAAGTGGGACAAAGGAAGGAGGATTGAAAGAAAAGTAGTGGAAGGGTGGGGTTGTGGTTTGGGTTGGTAGGGGGGGGTCATGAAAAATGTGGAGTTTTTCCTCGTACCTCATTGGGCAGACAATGGCAACGAAGCGAATGAGGGGTAGAAAGACGCCACGTGCCAATTCGCTGGACCAGCAGGCGGCCTGCCCATTCTGCCCGGTTGCTTAGCAACTCCTATTGTACCCTGGGCAGCTTAATGACTCGTGTTGCCGCGGCGACTCGCAGGATCCTAATGGGCCAGAAGCTCGGAGGTTGCCGACCAATCAGAAGAGATTAGGAGGTCTGAGACTGACCAATGAGTGAGAGTGCTTGAGCCATAAAGGACCTGAGCTGCTTTGGTGCAATGAATTCATTTATATCAGGTTTAAAATCCCAGACAAGCTCTAAACTCTTCTTAATGGAACTGCAAATATCACAACAGGGTGCAACAGTCTGAGTTTCAAACTATCAACAAATCAAAAAAACTATTATGAAGGCATATTTTTTACTTTTACCATCCTTGTATGGCTTTATATAAGCACATTTTCTCAAATGTTTTGCTAACAACCGATACTGACCTCGTTATTCTCTCATATTACATGGTTTATACTTCACTCAGGCGGTAACATAATTTAATGGCCGAGTGCAATGACTGAGAAATAATTAAAAACATATTGAATTCAAAGTTCTATATATTTTTTTTGTTATTCCTATATTTTTGACAATGGCATCAGATTATTATTTACTTTGACACAATATATATATTACATGTTATAAAATCAGTAACCGACTAAACAACAAGTAGAGCTTATTGTGTGTGTCTGTGTGTGCGTGTGTGTGTATGTGTGTGTGTGTGTGTGTGTGTGTGTGTGTGTGTGTGTGTATACAGTGAAGAGACTTGATAGTTTTGTAGTATACTATAAAATAATGAAGGAACATTCAGGCAACTACAGGCATATTTTACTACTTTAACAAATACCTATCTATCTATCTATCTATCTATCTATCTATCTATCTATCTATCTATCTATCTATCTATCTGTCTGTCTGTCTGTCTGTCTGTCTGTCTGTCTGTCTGTCTGTCTGTCTGTCTGTCTGTCTGTCTGTCTGTCTGTCTGTCTGTCTGTCTGTCTGTCTGTCTGTCTGTCTGTCTGTCTGTCATACAAACGTTTATTTTTATTCACTGCAACTTTACAGGGTTATTTAGGGTTAATGACCCTATAATTTTGAATTCTCGATTCTTATTGGTCAAACGGTGTCTACTCGTTTTCAATACGCTCGTTCAAATATCTTATTGTTCCCATTGTAAGAATTTACACAGCAACCTGTGTGGCAGACTATACACATAAATACAAAGTGTGTGAAATTGTTAAAAATGTGTAAATGTTTAACATTTAACATTTATCGAAGCAGTGTGAGCTCTTTGTCAGAGAAATTTTCCAACACAGGAAGACTGCTTTTATCCTGTATAATACAAGTGGTAGTAAGCTATAGTGTAATATGTAACTGAAAATAGATAAAAAGTATGACATCGCATTATACTATATGAAAACAAAGGAAATTGGAATATTGGGTGTCGGTTGAATTGTCTTTCGATTCAGTCGGACTGATTGCGTTCTCTGGTATGACCTAGCATACACACACACACACACACACACACACACACACACACACACACACACACACACACACACACAGTAATCGAATATTCTGACTAACCCTTGTGCTTTTCCTCTTTTTTCAGATGAATCGGCCCATCCAGGTGAAGCCAGCAGACAGCGAAGGACGAGGAGGTAATTAACCTTCTGTTACACACATGAACAAACACCCCACCCTACCCCCCCATACACACACAAACACACACAAACACACTAACACACACCATGTCCATGTGTGTAAAGTGGCATTAATATAGGTCAAACGCCACTGTTGGCTCCCCATCTGTCTCGGCAGAGAGGGTCTTTTTGGTTCATCGTCGCCCAACTCAGTTCAAAGACACACTTGTATCTGTTTCCGATTACAGATCAGGCCTGCATTTAGCACACGTTTCACACGCAACGGCCGGTCCGAACACATATGGTACAACGGCGGCCGTATACACAAATCATTTTAACTATGTGTAATAAACCTTAATATGGGGCACTCAATCATTTCTTGATAATCAGAAGTGTCTCTGTGTATATTATAAGGTCATATAGCGTTCTGTAAACCTTTAGAGTCCATCGCGACTCATGCATAAAGCTACGAAAGGCTTATTAACGATTATACAGACATTATAAATGTTGAAACACTGATGCTTCAAGTGAAATTTATTACAACTGTTATTACAAATTGTAAGATGCAGTATGATTATAGACACTGTTTAGCGGAATAATAAGAATGCATTTGGGAGGTGGAAGCTCAGTGGTTAAGGCTCTGGGTTTAGGACGGATCAGAAGGTCGGGAATTCAAGCCTCACTATTACCAAGCTGCTGCTCTTCGGGCCCTTGATCAAAATTTTTAATTATTAACCAATTACAGTGTACTTCCCCATACTGATCACCATTCTGTAAAACCATATTTTCAAGTTATGATGGGGTCATTGGAACGCATCTCCATCGCAAGTCTGGGGCTTCCTGTAGACATTTTTTGAAAGCACTTACTGATGATATTTTCGATAGTTAAATAGATGTGCATTTAGGAATAGGATAGGAAAATAATTCAAGACAGAGTGGTGTAATATGTCCTGGTGCAAATTATTTTCCAATAACACGTCTTATAGTACTGTTCCTCTTATTTCACTGCAATTTGCCAAATATTTGTGATTTAAAATTTGCAAGCTGTTTAGAGTTACACCAAATGATGAGGAACTTCTTCAAGATTTTGTTCTTACTTATAATGCAGCAGTGCTCCCTGACCAGCTGACCAATCAAAAGCAGTGTGAGATTAGAGATAAAGGAATTCAACAGCAGTGTCAAATAAAAAGTGTTAAATAGAAATGAATTGTTAGTTTAGGAATCATTGTTTAACGCATTGTTAAAGCTTAAGGAGAACTCATTAAAGTATATATTACCTGATATAAGTTGAGGTCTCAAATCTGATTGGTCAGAAGTATGCGTATTATATAATATATTATTGAATAGAATTATAATTAATAAGATTGTAAATTCGGCTGTACCATGAACTTTATTGCACTCATTCTAATATGATATTGTTTCTATAGTAACAGCTCATACACTGGGATTTGTATGCAGGCTACACCACATAACCCAAATCTAGTAGAAAAGTAGAGAAGAAAGTAAAAAATCTATAATCAGTAATGTAGAAAGTATTTTCTGGAAGATTTTTCCCAGAACAGAAAGAGTTCTGGAGTATATTAGGTTTTCCTGCTGGTGAGAAATGAGTTTTGAGAGAGGTGAAGGAGTGTAGGTGAGGAAATACTGCTATAATGAAGGTGAAAAGATTTGTATCTCAGATGTTGCACAGAATAAAATCAAGCAACCTGTTAAAAAGTATGATTTGTTGTTCATTAACACATTAAACATCATAATTGTTAGCAAATCAGTGTAGTACATGTGCAATATCATATCACACTGTGTATTATATTTGTAAAGTGGTATATTCTGTAAAGTATTATACACTATATGGAGAAAAGTTTTGGGACCTGAATTTTCTAGCCATATGAGGTTCTTCCCAGGAAACCAACCCCAGCCACTCTTAGTGCTGGTCCCAAGCCCGGATAAATGGGGAGGGTTGCGTTAGGAAGGGCATCCAGTGTAAAAACATGTGCCAAATCAAACATGCGGATGATCCGCTGTGGCGACCCCTGATAGGAAAAGCTGAAAGAAAGTTTTTATGAGGTTCTTCCCCAAACTGTTACCACAAATTTGTATGCCCCCATTTGTTTAGGATGTCTTTAGATGTCTAGCAAAAAAATTTGATTCATTTTAACTTGGAGACCCAAACCTGTTCCAGAATAACAATGCCCTTGTACAAAACAAGCTCCATGAAGATATACGTTACATGGGTTTGAGCGGAAGATCTCCTGCTACAGAGATCTCAACCCTATTAGGTACATCAGTACCCGTCTTTATTAACACCCTTGTGGCATCTCCACAAATCTCCACAAAATTTGGTGTGCCATTTTCCCAAAAGAGTGGAGGTTAGTATTATAGCAAATTGGGACTAAATGTGAAATGAGATGTTCAGAAAGCACATAATCCTATGCTCAGAAATCAAGTATTTTTACTTCCTTAGTGAACTTAAGGACAGGTATCTTTGCATTATCATTGAGTTTTTTCAGTATTTTCACTTCATTTAAAGTAATAAGTAATGTCTGGCTTTTTTTCTTGACTAAATTGGAGAAATCATCATGCCGTTCCTTCTCCAGGTGTCATGAGTGTTTTGACAAAACATGGCTCATTGTCTGTGATTGTAAATGACCCTTGTTTACAACCAACTTGGTGTTGTGTTACACACACTCTTGGCAGACTTGAGGTGTGAGTGTGACATTTGTGATTTAGAGTTTTGTGCGTGTGTGTGTGTGTGTGTGTGTGTGTGTGTGTGTGTGTGTGTGTGTATGTGTGTGTGTGTGTGTGTGTGTGTGTGTGTGTGTGTGTGTGTGTGTGTGTGTGTGTGTGTGACTCAGATGGCCCATTCCGCCACTCTCAGCCCATTCAGACCGGAGAGCTGTCAGATGGCCACTTTAATTAACCACAGTCTCCAAACAGGCCAGGCAGTGAGTGACTGGCACGACCTGGGCATGAGCCAGTCAGCTTTCTCAGCCAGATAAATTAGTTGTTGGGTGTAAAGGAGGGAGGACGGATGGGAGAGGAGCTGATATCAATTACTACTTTCTCTCTCTGTGTATGAGATTGACAGCGAGGAAAAATAGTGTGGGGGAAAGGTGAATGAAATACTGGAGCCTAGTGGGGTGTGTGTCACATAGGCTCTATAGTACTCTGTGTGTTTGTGTGTGTGTGGGGTGGGGATAGATGATTAAGTACAGCTTGAGCAGAAATCCTGAAGACTTGAGAACTTACAATGTCTCCATCTCTACATCTCTATTTAAGACTCTAAATGTGTTTGAAATTGTTGTTTTTGGTGTGTGTATATATATGTGTTTCGATGTGTGTGTGTTTGTGTGTTTAGGTGTGTGAGTGTGTTTGTTTAGGTGTGTGTGTGTGTGTGTGTGTGTGTGTGTGTGTGTGTGTGTGTGTGTGTGTGTGTGTGTGTGTGTTTAGGTGTGTGTGTGTATAAGCGTCCTAAAACCTCCTCATAAACTGCATGAGACAGAGGTCTAAAGCAAGTCACACGCCTCGAGGAGCAGCACCACATTCATCACATGCCGATGTCAGCAATTATCCATCATGGAAAGGTCTGTTGTGCTTTTGAAGGCATTAGAATCCATTAGTAGGTTCTGTAGTAGTGACTCATCATCTCACGTCACACCAAGTGCTGCACGTTATTTTCAGAGGATTATTATTAGAGGCCGACCAAATAATCGGGCAGATTTTTGGCATTCTTTAATTAATCGGCATCAGCCGATTGTGCTGCAAATTAGGCCGATTATTAGGCAGGCGCATCCGGCGCATCCGACGCACCAAACCGTGCGTGCTTGCGTGAAAAAACATAACTCTACCATACCAGCAGGTGGCAGTAGTCTCTATTCGGGATTCAAACCGAAAAACCGGAAGAGCTAGAATTGTGAATATACACCGCAAGCAGCGTTTCCACCTGCCGCATTAATCATCAATTGTGTCTGCTAAGTTGCAAAGACAAGAGCAAGAATGACAACACGCGTGTTCGTTTTTATTTCTCGTGTGTTCAATTAGCTAAAAGGAGTCGTCTTACTGTTCCAATGAGCACCGTCGATGTTTCGGTTGGAAAGTTTTTATCCTTCTTTCTTAATCTAGCCTTATATATTTCGTTGGTTAAATATGATGCTGCTTTTGGAGAGACAGTAACTTTTTTTAACTGTATTGTTAGCGATCCTTCAAGGTTCCCTGGTGGTCTAGTGGTTAGGATGTAGGGAGGGCATCCAGTGTAAAAACATGTGCCAAATTAAACATGCGGATGATCCGCTGTGGCGCCCCCTAATGGGAGAAGCCGAAAGAAAGTTTTAGTTAGCGATCGTTCACCCAGCTGTAGTTTAGGCTACAGGTAGACATGGGGACCAAAACCTGCTAACAAGTGCACTGATTGGAGGCCTGTGCAGTTCAATAAATGTTTAATTGAGCAATTTTCTGTATCGTGTCTTCTAATCTATTCTTCCCTTTGTTTTTTTCATGTGTTTTTTCCATTATTACTTCATATAACTTCTTTTCCTTATGTTTTGATTTATTTCTTTCTTCTTTCTTTCCTGTCTGCTTTTCTTTTTTCTTTTTGTCCTGACTTCTTTCTTTCTTTCTTTCTTTCTTTCTTTCTTTCTTTCTTTCTTTCTTTCTTTCTTTCTTTCTTTCTTTCTTTCTTTCTTTCTTTCTTTCTTTCTTTCTTTCTCTCTTTCTTTCTCTCTTTCTATTATTCTTTCATCCGTTCTTTCTTTATTGAACGATTTTCCTGTTCTTTCATTTCTTTTCTTCCAGTCTTTCTTCCTTCTTTCCTTCCCTTCATCCTTTCTTACACTCTTCCTACATGCCATTCTTCTGTTCCATTGGGAAAGCTCTGCAACTCTGGTCATGTGATCAGCTACACACTCAAATATGACATAAGAATGTAGAGAAATAGATATGCAAATAAAAAACAATAACAATAAATAAATACATAAATAATCACATTGGTGCGAGTCAACAGTTGGAATTAAAAAGAAAGGTAAACTGTTCTGTCATTATGAAAAAAAAAAGAATAATCTATTCGATTTTAAATTCTGTGAGTAAAATCAGTGTAAAGAAATAAATAACTTCTCAGGGAAAATGGCAGGAGGAAGGATGGCAGCGTGGCAGCACGACGGCATGCGCTGGCACAAACACGAGCTCAGGAAATGAAGGCGACGTAAGACAGCATAATCCATCGCCGAAGCGTCATCGCCAGCGTGGATGCTGCATCTCGCTTCAGCTGCAGATGAGTCACGAGTTGTGTATTTTTTGCCGGAGATTATCTTAGCTCACGCTCGAGACAGGAGCGCAAACTTTCCATGAATTTCCCGACGATTTCTGAGTTCCGAACCCGAGCGCTTCAATTCATCGCTGTCCATCAGCAGAGACTCTGTGAGTCTAATAAAGATTCCTTGATGTCCTTTAGAACGTCATTGCCCTTCCTGTTCTTTTATTCTCCATGGAGTGATTGTTATCAGAGTCGCTTCTGACAGATTCTGGCACTTTCTCTTTTCTTTCAGCCTTTTATCAGTCTGCTGCGAGCCTCCGGCTTTGATACCAGAACAAAAAAAAAAGACCAGAGTGTTGTGAGGAATAAAGCTGCAACACAAACTTATCATCTGCATCCGGGCCTGTTTACTGCAGCCAGTAATTCATTCATTCATTCATTCATTCATTCATTTATACATTTATTTATTTACATATTTATTTATTTATTTACTTATTTATTTATTTTGTGGAAGTGGGCGTGGTCATTACAAGTATGTCATCCATCTAACCATCTATCAATCCTTTTTATCTTCCAATTTCTGGGATCTCAGGGGTCACAAGGGGCTGACAATCAAACTCACACACACACACACACACACACACACACACACACACACACACACACACACACACACAGAGAGGACAAAATTGCCTTTTTTCATTTCTTTCTTTCTTTCTTTCTTTCTTTCTTTCTTTCTTTCTTTCTTTCTTTCTTTCTTTCTTTCTTTCTTTCTTTCTTTCTTTCTTTCTTTCTTTCTTTCTTTCCTCCGTTTTTACCTTCCTTCTTTTCTTAATTCATTTCCTTCCTTTCTTCCTTTCTTCCTTCCTTCCTTCCTTCCTTCCTTGCTTCCTTCCTTTCTTCCTTCCTTTACACACACACACACACACACACACACACACACACCGGACAAGATTAAATTGCCTTATTCTATTCCATTTCTTCCTTTTTTTCCCTCCATTCTAACTTTCTGACAATAATTTTCTGACTTCCTTCTTTTTTTCTTTCCATCACACACACTGGACAAAATTTGACTGCCTTTTTCCATTTCTTTCTTTCCCTACATTCTTACTGTTTATTCAATTATTTCCTTCCTTCCTTCCTTCCTTCCTTCCTTCCTTCCTTCCTTCCTTCCTTCCTTCCTTCCTTCCTTCCTTCCTTCCATCTGTTTTTTCCTTTCTTCTTACATTTACGGCATAACAAGCGACTAACGATAATCACATTCATACAACTCAGCGGATATGAGTTTAAGGGCCTTGCTCAGGGGCCCAGAAGTGGCAACTTGGTTCCCAGCTGGTAGGAAAAAACTGCGGACAATCACGGAGCGTTTTATTTCTCCTCAGACCTGGGCAGCGATGAGCGAGTGATTAGTCTTTTAGCTCGGAATGTAATGCGGAAGCATAGATCAGCCGTGGCCATCGTTAATCAGCTCCACCAGTCTGCTGGCTGAGCACAGAGAGCTCGGAGGTGAGACGCAGCCGAGCGAACGTGGATAGTAAATCAGCTGCGCACTTTCCCGTCCTCTGTCTGACATCCGAGTCCCTTGTGCATCCTCCTCCCATCAACAACTTTCAGATTGGTCTCTCGCTCTCCCAGTCTTCCGTCTCTCTCTCCCTCACTCGGCTGACCTTGTCCTCCCCTGCGTCTCCGCAAGAAAAGATGAGTCTCCATTATCTAAGATTGGAGATGGCCATTATCTAAACACAATCTCTGAGGCGAGTCACATCACAGACGAGGCTTCCTTCTGGGGCACGCCATCATTACACCTCGAGGAGAGCAGGAGAGGAAAGTTCTTCTCTTCTCTGTTCTTTCCTCAGATGAACTTCAGGGTTCTGTTGTTCTCAGAGTCACACTTAGTGCTAAAAATCTTTAGTATTCAATCTTTCTCCAAAATCTCCTTCTCCTCCTCCAGCTCACATCTTATTGGAACATCTCTCCATCACCAACAGCTCCAATAACAACCTCTTCAGCCTCCCATAAATAACTCCTCTTTCTTCTTTTATCCCTTCTTCTTTTTCATTACTTTATTCATTCTGTAACAATTCACTGCTTCTTGTTTTCTATTATTTTCATCTTATCTTCTTTCATTTGCTTGATCTGTTTTGAGTTTATTTTTATTGTTAGTACATTTCTGTTCTTTCTTTCTTTCTTTCTTTCTTTCTTTCTTTCTTTCTTTCTTTCTTTCTTTCTTTCTTTCTTTCTTTCTTTCTTTCTTTCTTTCTTTCTTTCTTTCTTTCTTTCTTTCTTTCTTTCTTTCTTTCTTTCTTTCTCTGTCTGTCTGTCTGTCTGTCTGTCTGTCTGTCTGTCTGCCATGATTAACATTTTAAAATACACTATGTATTTTTTCTTTTTTCCTGCCTCCCTTTCCTATTTCCTTCCTTCCTTCTTTCTTCCCATTGATTATTTCTTAATTACTTGTTTCTCTCTCTCTCTCTCTCTCTCTCTCTCTCTCTCTCTCTCTCTCTCTCTCTCTCTCTCTCTCTCTCTCTATATCTATCTCTCTCTCTCTCCATTTTTTCCAGTCTCAGACAATGAGTCTGTCCATTGTTACCCTTTTTCACCTTTAAAACAAAGCCTTCTTTGTGTGAGTGTGAATCTGACAGCGGCTCAAGCTGTCCTGGGCGTCTCAGTCTCCCTCACCTCAGGCAGCCGTGTGCACTGAAGGCTTCTGGGTAAACGCAGACTGACCACACGGGACTCACCGCCTCTGTGCAATTTTCTCCCAGTGAGACTTCTTCTCCGCTCATCATGTAAATGAGGAACTCGAACTGAGTCTCGGAGATAAAAGTCAAAGGAGAGCCAAATATCACTTTTAATGTTCCTCTGCAAGCATTTTTTTCAATCTCTGCCTCCTGGAGCAATAATAATTAAGAGTTTGCTCTGCATTCATTTAAATTGAGTGTGTGTGTGTGTGTGTGTGTGTGTGTGTGTGTGTGTGTGTGTGTGTGTGTGTGTGTGTGTGTGTGAGTTACCGTGACAACTCAAGTCAAAATGGTCAAAAGTTCACATTTGACTTGAATAGAGGAAGCAACTGCTTGTTTTCTGTATTATATTTAATTTTTTTATATTGTTTTTCTCACACAATGGACCATGAATAACAAAACTCCATGTTATCCAAGTCCCCCACACTATGATGCTACCACCATGCTCTCTCTCTCTCTCTTTCTCTCTCTCTCTCTCTCTCTCTCTCTCTCTCTCTCTCTCTCTCTCTCTCTCTCTCTCTCTTTCTCTCTCTCTCTCTCTCTCTATATAAATATAAATATATATATATATATATATATATATATATATATATATATAGAGAGAGAGAGAGAGAGAGAGAGAGAGAGACATTTAAAAACACCCGACAGTGATTTCTACTTGCTCATGTAGTCATCAGCTGTAGTATTCACAGCTGTAAAGCCACAAACACAAAGATGTGTTTTTTCCTCTAACAGTGATGTGATGATGCTCGTACTCCCGAAAGAAAACTCTCTATTCATTGCTCTGGATGTACGAACCTGACTAGAGATTTGCAATTCATAAACTAAGGACCTCGTTGTTGTATTTATACACAATTACTTCTGACAGGAAAATAACTCCTTATTTACTTACGTAGGTTTTTATTTAACTACTAAATCTTTTTCCCTTTGAGGCAGGACGAAGGAAGAAAAAAAAAGCTTTGGAATTCTGTCTAAAAGAAGGGTAGCGCTTTATTCCACTGAGAGAAACATCAATCTTGACAGCATATGGCGCGTGTGTGTGAAATCCATTAATTTTTAATATAGTGAGCTGGAATGAAAAGGCTGCCTGAGACAAGCAATTGTCAGATGTCACTAGTGTTTTGACAGCTTTTTTGATCCGCCTTTGTGTTATTTGCATTTTGTGAAATGAGGGCCGTCCACTCACGCCGGCCTGCTCGGACTGACAGCCGTTTATTTTCCAGACAATTTCCTCTGCCTTCCGTCGGAGACGAGCGAGGAGAGCGAGAGAGCCGAGCACGAGTGAGAGAGCATACAGTACGTTCACGAGCCGAATTCAGTCAAAAGTTAAAAAGCAACAAGTCAAAGTTCGGAGTGCTGCACTCGTGCACACTTGCCGTCCTCTCTTTTCCACTCTTGTATTTAATTGCATACAGGAAGAGGAAGCTCTTAATACAAAGATAGTGAAGGGTGCTTGGCAAAGGAAAGGTTGTATTTTTAATCCGCAGCGCTATTAACCGGTGTAAGCCCCTTTTGTTTTACGCTCGGCGAACATGCAAAGCTCTCGATCGGTCCGCTGTTGATTTCAATACATGTTTGGGAGTCGTTCTCAGAAGAAGGCTAAGCAGCACTCTGTTTTGAGAGGCTTTTATTATGCAAAAGTCCAGCTAATAAATTCAAATTCAGTCGGAGCGACTCTCAGGATCGACACTGTGCCATTTTCTCTCATAGCTATCCTAAGAATTCTACAAAAAAGAGAGATACTGTATATTCCAACCATGAGGTACTAACACTATTTTCCCCCCTCATCCATCCCTGAGGAACAATTTCTAGAACATTTCTACAAAGACATGATTTATTTATTTATAGATTTTTCCCCTTTGTGCTTTCGCTAACACATTGGAAATGTTCCTGCGTTGTTCTCCAGGCTAGTTAATTAGCCTTGTAATGCTGACATTAGGTCTGCAAAAGACTCCCAATAGAGGTGTGAGAGCATGTCCCTTAACACCGGAGTGCCACGGAGCAGAAGCCGGAACGAGAGAAAGACACATGAGGTCTTTTTTTTTTTTTTTCTTCCCCTACACAAAGTACCAGCTGCCTGTTGCACCAGATGGACTTCAGTTAGACTAGAAAAAAAACATCATAAATAATCAGTGATAGATGAAGGAGATTATTCCTGTATTTGTAAATGAGTAAAAATATTAATCCCCTGCTTTAGTATGACATAAAAACCCTCCATTTACATTTTTAAATGAGTCCAAACCTAATCACATTCGAATTGTATACACAAGTAAAATAAGTGATCTATGTGAAAACAATGAATGCAGTCAAGTCAAGTCAAGTTTATTTCTATAACGCTTTTCACAACAGACATTGTCTCAAAGCAGCTTTACAGAATTTAACAGTGAAGGTGAACGGTGTGTATTTATCCCTGATGAGCATCCATGGAGACTGTGGCAAGGAAAAACTCTCTTAGATGTGATGAGGAAGAAACCTTGAAATGTGATGAGGAAGAAACCTTGAGAGGAACCAAAAAGACTCAAAAGTGGAACCTCATCCTAATTTTGTTCAGTCAACAGTGTAGTGTTCTTGTCTCCTGCTCATCAGACCTTTGTTTGCTATAGTTTTACACACACACACACACACACACACACACACACACACACACATACACACACACACACACACACACACACACACACACACACACACACACACACACACACACACACACACACACACACACACAGTGAGAGAATCCTCACTCGACACAGCTTCTTATTTAATGCTCTTCACGTTTTTCACTTTATATTAGCTAGAAGCAGCATGTTTTTCCGAAATGTAGTGAAGTAAAAAGTTAAATATCACACATTCAAATCTAGTGATAGAAAGATTTCCCAAAAATTTATAAATCACTAAAATCAAACCAATAAATTTTACTCAGGAAAAATGATTTGACACTGGACACTTTAGGGTTAGTAACTCATAAAGTGATCAGAGATCAAAACTTTGGCACAGAGAGCAATGTTTTTCACAATCACGAAAGCAAACAGAAACGCGACCTGACAAAAGAATTACAAGCCCAACCACAGAACACTCTAACCACAGAACACTCTAGCCACTGTGAAGCATGGTGGTGGCAGCACTATGCTATGAGGCTGCATCTATTCAGCTAGAACTGGGTCTCTAGTCAGGATTAAGGGAATTGTGGCTCGTTCTAACTACCAATGTGCTTTGGCACAAAAGCTGCAGGCCTCTGTTAGATAGCTGAAGATGAAGAAATATGAGAAAGCTAAGCAAACCAAAGCAAAACAAAGCACAAATCCAAGTCAATAGAAGAAAGGTTTTAAAAAAAGATCAACATTTGGAATTTGGCCTACTCAGAACCCAAATCGAAATCCTTTCAAAAGTCTGTGGAATGTCTGAAAAAATGCTGTGCACAAGAGATCCCCATACAGTTTGGTATCTCTGGAGCTTTTTTTTTTTTTGCAAGGAAAGATATTGTATTACAAGCTTTACAAAACTGGTTATGTGGGTTTTATTGTGAAAGCTTTTATTATGAAGACAATTTAATTTGAAATATTGTGATTTTTATTAAGCAAAGTCCAAGCAAATCTGATGTGTCCCGCCCTCAACGTAATCATCAAGCATGGGTTGTAAATGTGTCTTTGGCAGTTAATGTGCACACATTTTACTCAATTTCCAATCTGTAAATTAACAAGGAAGCCAGTTATTAAAGCGTGATTTTGAAAAAAATGTCTACCGTTAAATACAAATCATCAAACCCTGCATCCATGAACTTCCAGTCATGCAGTGATGGGTGGCTCATGAACGATTCAGGTATTCTGACTCCGGACTACTGAATTGGATCAGAGAGTGATTTATTCATTTCTTTATTCATTTCATCTGTAACCTGAAATCCGCATTGGCGCTGAACAGCGGTGGACAGTAACAAAGTAAATGTAAGTAGCTTTTTTGTATCTGTACGTTTGTGTATTTGTACAAATTGAAATATTTCCATTTGGGGAGACTTTTACTTTAGCTTTACTACATTTTAAAGTCTAATATAGTACTCTTTACTCAGTTACATTTTGCAAAATCCTTTTTTTTTATGAGCGGATAAAAACTTAACCGGTCAAACAAGTCATCAATCAGGGTCGAGCACGTGCTCTGTTTTGAACTTGTTTTTTTAACGGTGCTTGGTGGCATCTACTTATCATCAACATACAACTCAGCTTCAGTTTAACAGCAAACAGTGCAATTTTGAGAGCAATAAATTATGGAAGAAAATTATTTGAAAAATCATTTGTTACTGTTGAGTCTCCTGGTTTGAGTCATTCATTCTTTGGTCACGTAACAGCTGCACAGGAAGCGTAAATAAAGAACTAAAACTGGAAGACTCGCAAGGTTCTGATCTCATTTTTTTCATGTAAAAAGCTTAATGTGGTTTTCACGTTTTCAATAAAGGATGCTTCTCATGTACAGGCAACATGAAATGAAAAAATGACTAATTTGAATGTTGAATGCATCAGTAGGTAGTAGTGGGTTCAAGCCCTGCTATCGCCAAGTTGCAACTCTTGGGCCCTTGAGCAAGGCCCTTATCCCTCTGTGATATGTGACTAGTTGTAATTTACATATGACAAATAAAAGGCTCTTCTTAAAATTTTAGTTTTTCTGAATTTGACTTATTATTAGTTTTTAGTTCGACAAGAAAACTCACCCTAGCGCAGGTTTTAGGGAAATCAGTCAATTAATTTTTTTTTATTAATGAATTAATTTTATTTTGTTCTGCTCAAATTAACAAAATAAACAGTATAATTTAAATAAATATTTTCCTATGTTGCTTAACAACATTGAAAGATCCCAGTCTGTAAAATAATTCATTCCCTTTACTTCTCTGCTAATAATAATAACTAATAAGTGAGGAGCCACTCAAAGCATCTCATAGCAATTTTCCAAACATTTTATCATAGAATTTTGTATTTAGGACAATATGACTCTGTACATTTTCACCATTTATTTGTGTTTTTTCCAGAACATCACTTTGCTTCAAAAAATTTTTATTTTCTTACAAAAAACTTTTCTTTTTATTATTCTAAAAAAGTTGTGTTTGACTTGAAGTCCTTACATAACCTTATAACAAATGAGATGGATTTTAAATGCAGATTATTTTCTATTTGAGTTCGAATTTGAAAGTTCAGTGGAAACACTCAGTTAAAGAGTGAGATTGTGCCAGCATCTGTAATGCATTTAAAAAGATGCAAGCACACACACACACACACACACACACACACACACACACACACACACACACACACACACACACACACACACACACACACACACACACACACACACACCTGTCTCTCTTTTCCTCTCATTTGATGCTTGCTGCCTAGCTAATGAGAACTGTGCCAACATTGGTTTGCTTCACATAGCCCGAGCTCAGATCATTATTTCTGATGACATACTCTCTCTCTCTCTCTCTCTCTCTCTCTCTCTCTCTCTCTCTCTCTCTCTCTCTCTCTCTCTCTCTCTCTCTCTCACACACACACACACACACACACACACACACACACACACACACACACACACACACACACACACACCATGTTTCTGGCCTGCTTGCCCACCCAAGTGATGCAGCTCCCCAGGGTTTATCTCATTCCTTGACACCTACACACCATTTCTGTAATGAGCCTTTCTCCACACAGATGCACATTTATTAAACAGATGCCCATTTGTGATGACAGGTACTTGCGTGTGTGTGTGTGCGCATATGTGTGTGTGTGTGTGAGTGTGTGTGTAAGTGTGTGTGTTTAGGCGTCTAAGCAATCATGCACCTTGCGCATCTCATTTGAACTTTAAACATGCAAGACGGGTGGTGAGATCTCACTTTACACAAACAGAAAACCCAGCCCAGGGCTTTATTAAGCTCTCCCTCACTCTCTATACCTGTCTGTGTTAGTGTGTGTGTGTGTGTGTGTGTGTGTGTGTGTGTGTGTGTGTGTGTGTGTGTGTGTGTTTGTGTGTGTGTGTTTCCATTCAGGGTCGAAGACATCTAAGAAACCTTTGTTAACCCTTGAGAAACCTTTATTTTTCCATGGCTGCTTATAATGTCCTGGTTCCTGTGTTTGTGCAGATTGAATTCATTGCATTTATTTAATTTGCATTTTAATTTCACATTTCTGCATTTGTCTTTTTCTTCAGTATGTATAGATCATAAATCAAGTCAAATTTATTTATTTCTATCAAGCTTTTCACATTGAACATTGTCTCAGCATACTAATTCCTCATAAAGTTGTTCAATAGGGTCGAGGTCAGAGCTCTTTTGTAGATCACTTAATATCTTTCACTCCAAATCATGTGAATCATATCTTCATGGAGCTGGATTTGTGTACAGGGGCATTGTTAGGCTGGAAGAGGTTTGGGTTTCATTGTTCTATCTATCTATCTATCTATCTATCTATCTATCTATCTATCTATCTATCTATCTATCTATCTATCTATCTATCTATCTATCTATCTATCTATCTATCTATCTATCTATCTATCTATCTATCTATCTATCTATCTATCTATCTATCTATCTATCTATCTATCTATCTATCTATCTATCTATCTAGTGGTTTTGTTGGGTTGAGGGTATTTTTATATTACAGCTTCCACAGAGAAAATTCAAACCAAATCCACGCTTCTGGTTTCAGCTCTCGAATGGCCCTCATGTACTCAATTTTCTGTCAGATCTATTGAATTAAATGGTTTTTGTCCTCTATCAACGTCTCTGTAAAAGTCGAATAAGATGTTGGTGATAATGTCCTGGTTTCTGTGTTTGTGCAGATTGAATTCATTGCATTTATTTAATTTGTATTCTAATTTCACATTTCTGCATTTGTCTTTTTCTTCAGTATCTATAGATCATAAGTCAAGTCAAGTTTATTTCTATCGAGCTTTTTACAATGGACACTGTCTCAAAGCATCTTTATAGAATTTAGGTGAACGATGTGTATTTATCCCTGATGAGGCTACTGTGAAGAGGAAAAAATCTTTTAGATGTTATGAGGAAGAAACCTTGAGAGAAACCAGACTTGAAAGTGGAACCCATCCTCATTTGGGTGACATTAAGAGTGTGATCATAAATCTTTAAAAGAATACAAAACACCGGAGAGTGAGAACTAACATGAGCACCAGGAAGTAGGATTGTTATTAATGTTCTTTCTACAGTCTTATACAGTAGAAAGGACTGTATAATGTATAATTGTTGAATAAGCCCTGATCTGTAATAATCCTTATCTCAGCATCTGCTTCGTTTTTATAAAATAACTGTATTACTGCATATATATATATATATATATATATATATATATATATATATATATATATATATATAAGGGCTGTTGAGCAATTAAAATATTAAATCGTAATTAATTGCATGTTTGTCAAGGTCCCCTGGTGGTCTAGTGGTTAAGATGCAGCGCTCCCACCGCTGCGACCCGGGTTCGATTCCCGGTCAGGGAACCATCCCCAGCCACTCTTAGTGCCGGTCCCAAGCCCGGATAAATTGGGGAGGGTTGCGTTAGGAAGGGCATCCAGCGTAAAACACGTGCCAAATCAAACGTGCGGAGGATCCACTGTGGCGACCCCTAACGGGAGAAGCCGAAAAGAAGGTTTTTAATTGCATGTTTGTCATAAGATAAAATAAGATATACCTTTATTCGTCCCACAGTGGGGAAAATTTCTTTGTTACAGCAGCAAAGGAAAAAAATAAGTGAGTTAACTCGTGATTAAACGCAAATTATTTACACATTGTAATCTGTTCTAAATGTATTTTTTAATGCTTTAATTAACATGGGCATGAACAAATATGGATGCTTTATGCAAATGATTCCATCGAATTTCTAACTGATAGTAGTGGAAGAAGCCTAGAAGATCTTAAAGCGTTCATTTTCTCTCCACTTTTTAAGCTTGATTGTATAATACATCAGATATCGAACTATAACCTGGAATTTGACACCTCATAGAAGTGTGATTCATCAGCAAGACCAACAAACAAGTAAACAATCTTTTTCTCTCTCTTTCTCTCCCTCCCTCCCTCTGTCTCAGTTAAATGACTCATGTAATTCTACAGCCGACTGCACTGTGTTTCTCCGAACCCTCTGTTGCACTCTTTCTATACTTCATTCCACAGCACATGAGAGATTTGGTGCATAATGTAAAAAAATTTTATTGTGCTGGAAGAAAATGTTGTGTTTAATGCGATTAAATATAGACAGATTTATATAGACAAATTGCCTTATCTTCAGAATTTAGATATAGCTTGTTACATACTGGGAAAGGAAGAGAAGAAAAGAAGATATGTAGACCGATATAGCTGGAGCTGGTGTTTTGGTGTGGCACCAAACATCTAAAGTGCAGCAATGTATGTTTCATGAGTGATGAATTTTATTACATTTACATGAATGGCATTTGGCAGTCGCCCTTATCAAGAGCAACTTGTTATCTCAGTTCTATAACTGAGCAATTGAGGGTTAAGGGCCTTGCTGACCTTCCAGTCAGACGTCCAACATCTTATCCATTAAGTTAGTACTTATTATACCATTCAGTGTCACTGGACATACAGTACAGACCAAAAGTTTGGACACACCTTCTCATTTAAAGAGTTTTCTATGAAAATTGTAGATTCACACTGAAGGGATCAAAACTATGAATTAACACGTAGAATTATATATGGAATTATATACATAACAAAAACGTGTGAAACAACTGAAAAATGTCATATTGTAGGTTCTTCAAAGTAGCCACCTTTTGCTTTGATTACTGCTTTGCACACTCTTGGCATTCTCTTGATGAGCTTCAAGAGGTAGTCACCTGAAATGGTCTTCCAGCAGTCTTGAAGGAGTTCCCCGAGAGATGCTTGGCACTTGTTGGCCCTTTTGCCTTCACTCTGCGGTCCAGCTCACCCCTAAACCATCTCGATTGGGTTCAGGTCCGGTGACTGTGGAGGCCAGGTCATCTGGCGCAGCACCCCATCACTCTCCTTCTTGGTCAAATAGCCCTTGATGCCTTCAGTGTGAATCTACAATTTTCATAGTCATGAAAATAAAGAAAACTCTTTGAATGAGAAGGTGTGTCCAAACTTTTGGTCTGTACTGTATGTGTAAACTTTGGGCCACAATGTACAGTGGATTTATTGTACACTTCCTGTTGGTGTAGTGTTAATCAAAATGTATTCCTTCACAAGTGATCTTGGATGGTCTTGGATCAAATTAGGTCTGTTGTGGCTGAATTCATCTTAAGTAGCTTTAAATGAATGAATTTCATATGTTGATCAGATTTGGTGCATGTTAGTAAAAACATGTACCATGTTGAAATGCCTGTAAGTGAAAAATAAGGACTATCTGGTACCTGACACGGGGTTATATTAGAATTTTTTTTTTTAAGGAAATCTTTTCTACTCAGCCAAGTCATTAATCGTACTGTGAGCTTAATGTGTGTTTAGTCATAACGCATAAACATAACTCACGTTTTAGAAATAAATCTGAAAAATTAATGCAGTAGGAATGGTGAATCCAAAAAGCAACTATAAATGGGTTTTTTGAAAAAGTTTCATATGGACTGTAACATCAGCTAAGAAATGACACATTCGCTAAATTCATACAACATACTTCCATTCAGAACCTTTTTTTAATACTTCTGGAAACAAGGTTCCACCAGGACCACGAAGCAACATAAGTTAACACAAGACCACCCAAGTAACTAGAACAAGCAGATGAACACACACACCATAAAGTACAAAAAGTGGACATAAAGTATTGCGAAAGTGTGCAAACGACACAACACAACAACACTGTAAGCACCATTTCGGATCATTTAGCGATGATTGAACTACACGAGGCACGGAAACACAACCCAGAAGCTGTGAAGCTTTCATTCAAGAAAACTTCTATAAGTAAGAATCCCCAAAAGCTTTGGAAACTTTGGTGGAAATGCCTATTTATATCAGCTATTTTTGGGACTATTCTCTGGTCTATCTTGTAGAACTTTAGCCTTGGGTTTGAACAAAAGCTCAGCACTCGAGTTTCACTTTTGTTTTGTTTCTTAACTCTTTTCATCACCTTTCTTTCTGACAACGAAGCCTCTACTGACAGCCCTGTGTCGCTGTCACACATTCCTCCAGAAATAGTACCATAAAGCCAGCTACCTTTTTTCAGAGGTTATAAACCCGAAAGTCATGATGATAAGCGGGGAATGTCTCCAAGTTTCGCTCCTATTTCAGCCTGCATGTATGAGGTGTGTGAGTGTGTGTGTGAGTGTGTGTGTGTGTGTGCGCAATCAAACTCTTCAGAAGTGTTAGAACAGTCTAGATTTCACGAACACTTCTCTTGAATTTTTGTTTTTTTTCCATCGATCAAAACTATACTATATATAGTACCTTAATTTCATCCTAAACTAAAATGTCATCTTCTCGTTCTTCCTTTTTTTGGTGTCTCTCTCTCTCACTCTCTCTCTCTCTCTCTCTCTCTCTCTCTCTCTCTCTCTCTCTCTCTCTCTCTCTCTCTCTCTCTCTCTCTCTCTCTCTCTCTCTCTCTCTCTCTCTCTCTCTCTCTCAGAAGACCGGAAGCTCTTTGTGGGAATGTTGGGAAAGCAGCAGAGCGAGGAGGACGTACGCAGGCTCTTCGAGACGTTCGGCCAGATTGAGGAGTGCACCGTGCTCAGGGGGCCTGATGGGGCCAGTAAGGGTCAGCACCTACACACCTCCCTCTCTCTACCCTATTCCTCCTCCTATTTTTCAATCTGTTCTTCTCACCACTCATCTTCTTGCTTTGTTGCTACTCTCCCATCACATGCTGTCATTAGATTTCACAATGCATCTCTATGTTTTGTTTATATCATTTATATCGTATTTCATTGAATATAGCTATTGAACAAATACTCTATATATTCTGGCTTCCTGGTTTAGTGTTGGGGTTTAGGTTGTTTAGGTTGGAATTTTGTATGTTCTTCCCCCTACATGTAGGATATTTGGTGCCTGGTCCAGCAGTTCAGGGTTTAGATCAGGGGTCCCCAAATGTGTTTCTGTGAGGGCCATATAATTGTTCCTTTCTTTAAAGGGGGCTCGGGCCAGTCTGTAACAGAAAATGAAATGGGTCAGAGTGACTACCATTCAGTGACTTTTTTTATCATTTTAAATGTATTTATTATGCGTCCTAATGCTAGATTAGTGTACAGTAATTTCCCGCTTTACCACGGTTTAATCGCGGAATTGCATTTGCCACATAACTAATTTGTTTGGCTGATTTTTCCGGTCTCTTGCCGATAGCACGATAGACCCAAACACATTGGGGATTGTTTTTATTGCTTTTTTTAAGTTTATTTTATAAAAATTTAATTATTAATCATAAAATGAAATAAAACTTTAATACAGTACAGTACTATATACCTAAAATAGCATTTTTGGCGTGGCGTCCATTTATAGTGTTTTTTGTTAATTGCGGGTGGTTTTGGAACCACCAAGGGGGGATTACTGTATTATGTTTTGCACCGTACACCCTATCATAATATATATAGATTTTTTATCGCAATTGAAATTAAAACATTTACTGACTTTTGCATATGCATATGGTTGGTGGGTGAATCTTGCTATAAATAGGCTACGTTAATAACTACACTATAGTGGATTTTACCGATACTGATAACTAGGTTGGATCGTACTTGCTGATAATCGATTAAGCACCGGATAGTTTTTATAAAGGGATACCGTACATGTAAAATAGACTGGACTTTATTACGAGATAAATTAAAAAAAAAGTACTAAATCATAAAAATGTGCTAAAGGGGATAAATATGAATATATTCATCAATAAATATAATGATATAATTCATACATTAGAAATAGTAAATATAAGATAGCTCTCCGTGCAGCACACCGTTTCATGTGACGTGAGTGATTTGTCTCTAAAGTCTGCTCTCCTAATGATAGAGGACCAGAAGCCGGAATTTAATTCAGTTCAATTTTATTTGTATGGCTCTTTTTATAATGGGTATTGTTTCAAAGCAGCTTTACACAGATAAATACAGAAAAACTATCGGTGTGGATTTTTGACGATAGCCGATCCAGCAAACAACTATCTGTGCCTAACGGACATTTTAGAACCTTTATTATCAAATGCAGATATAATATGAGTAAAAGATGTATTTAAAATATTTTTTTTAATATGTCTCTGGAATTGTTTAGAGGGTTATTCCAAATGTGGGGACGGGCCGTAGTTAGGGGACCCCTTGTTTAGAGCCTTGTTAAAGCTGCTATTTGAACTCATGACTGATCAGAAGTCCACAATCTTAACTGTGCTATCACAACAAAACAAAGCACAAATCTGAAGCTCTACTCATCTTCCTATTTTCTTCTTAATCGTTTAAAAGACATACTGAGATCCTTAAATTATTGTTTGAGGAAATCAGTCTGGGTTGAACATCAATTCATTTGGACCATTAGCATGAAATATCTACATTTATAGCGGTAAAGTGTTTGAATGATGAAAAAACAAACAGTTACATATAAGATTTGGAGGGACACAATTGTATATGACGTCTTTGTATGTGGAGTTCAGTTTTCCCTTCACTTGAACTAGGAATCCCAAACCTGTTCCACCATGACAGTGCCCCTGTGCACAAAGCCAGCTCCATTAAGATATGCTTTACATGGTTTGGAGTGCAAGATCTTGAGAACTCATCACTCAACCAATGCCAAAGTACTCCAGCTGTGGTGTTGCGTCGCATCAGACAGATTACAGCCGACAGCATGTACATTCTGCACTTGCTTGAGAGAACATAACTCTCCTAGCGTTTACACCTGCCTAACGGATTTCAATCTTTACCTAACGGATTTGTGTAGCTTACTTCAGTCATGTCTGCTAAGTTGGAAATGGCATTGGTCTTCTTCCTGTGGATGAAGAAAGAAAGAAATGGACTTCACCCCAGGCCTCCTCTCTCACCTCTCTCCTATATCAGAATTTTCTAACACCCTTGTGGCTGAATGAGCACAAATCTGTACAAGCACCCAAATCTTCCCAGAAGAATGGAGGTTACTATAACAGTAAATAGGGACTACATATGGAATAGGACTTTCCAAAAACCAATACTTTCGTTGCTGTCATGAAAAAAAACATCATACATACACGCGTACTATCAACAATTATTTATTGAAATTAAGTCTGTCTTGCAACACAGTAGATATGATGCAAAAACAAAGCAAATTCATTACTTGCCTCTTCACAAAATACTTAAAATGACTGCAACATAAAACATTACTGAAGGTATTTTGTCATTACTGAACAGTGAATAAAGCTTGGAAAGAGTTTGTTATTAGGTTATATATGTTGGTGTTGCCAAAATGTACAGTTTGCAGGTAAAATCTAATGAAATATAAAAGACTAGATTTACAAAAAAAAAAAAAAAAAAGATTTTAAATAAAATAAATGTAAAAAATAAAAATATAATTTTTTTTAAACAATCAAAATTTTACACAATCTGATCTTTCATAGGATTTTATTCTTAAAATAAGATCAATACGATTCTATGGCTAGAAATGAGATTATAAGTTTTGACTTTATGAGGAGTTTTTGCAGTGTACATTCAAATCATTTTTTTTTTTTAATTTCGACAACAAATAAAAAAATATATATTGACGACAAAATTACTTAAAAAAATAAAATAAAAGTAAAAAATTGCTTTTGTGAATCGAACAGTCCTGAAAAATGTTCATCAAAAGTACAACCCTCCTACTTTTTACCATTATTGAATTTACACCTTCGCCTCCTCACTTCCTTTCACTTCATCCCTTTCCTCTATGTTGTAGCCTATATGTGCTCTACTTCTCACCGCCTCTCTCTCTCTCTCTCTGCATCTCTCTCTCATTCTCACACCTATTCAGTCTTTCCTTCAGCAACGCCTGCCTCTCACACCTTCGCTCTCTCACCTTCTCCTTCTCTCTCCACACCTTCACTTCTACACTTTCTTAGGCCTGCATTCAATAAAGACACCTCCTACTCATTCTCTTTTTCCCTTCTCTCCATTCACACCTACTGTATAGAAAGAGAGTTTTTTTTGGTTGAGTTACACAGGGGTGAGTTCCTCTAATCCAATGGTGAGCTTTGTATTTTTCTACATTAAAATGAAGGCAATTGTTTCTTTCACTGAGTAAAAAAGGAGTGGTGTGACGAGACTCCAGAAATCTTGTTATATAAAAGATCTATTCCTCATGTACTTCCGCAGTTTGCCAATGTATCAGAATGACATGGTGAAATTCTTGTCCTTTTAGAGTTACATGGAATGTTGCGGAATGGCCATGAATGTCCTGATATTAAAAATAGCATAGATCTTTTTTTATCCATTTATAATTACATCGTATATTTATTCATGGCCATGGATGTCTTATTGTCCCATATGACATTATAGTTTTGTGGAATGTGGAGCTTTTATCAATGACAATCGATATTTCATTCTATTTATGACAATGTAGTTTTTATCCATTTATAGTTACAAGGAATATTGTGAAATGGCCATGAAAGTCCTGTTATTTAAAATGACAGTGTAGTTTGTATCCATTTAGAGATACGTGGAATGTTGGTCATGAATGTCCTGGTATAAAAAAGAATGTTATTTGGAATGTTGTAGAATGACCGTAGCTGTCCTGTTGATTAATATGACGGTATAATTTTTATCCATATATATTTACATTGAATGCTCTGTCATGGCCATGGATGTCCTATTGTCCAGTATGACAGTATAGTTTTTATCTATGTATAGTTGCACGGAATATTGTGGAATGGCCATGAAAGTCCGGTTATAAATCAGACAATGTAGTATGTATCCATTTAGTGTTAGAGGGAATGTTGTGGAATGACAATGGATGTCCTGTTATCACCAATTACATATTGTAGCTTTTATCTATTTATAGTTGTATGGAATAACATAGAATCAAATATGACAACATATTTTCATTTATTTATAATTACATGAAATTATGTAGAATTGCCATGAAAGTCCTGTTGTAAAAAATTTCGATGCAGTTTTTATCTATTTAGAGTTACTTGGAATGTTGTGGCATGACCATGAATGCCATGTTTGTAGTTTTTTCTTTTAATTTATGGTTATGTAGAATAGCATTTGATGGACTTTCCACAACCTTTCCTTGTGTGATAAACTTCAACAAACCCTTTCAACAAAGTGTAGACAATGGTGTGAATTACATATAAATATAACCTTATTAGCACATAAACATACAGAGTTTACATCTTGGTGATGTTGCACATAGATTTCTTCCTAATTGAATTGACACGTTTTATTCATCGTCAACTTCTTTGAAATATCACCCATGACTGAAACGTGTTGGCTTTATAAAACATCCCCCCTCTTGTGGATTCATTTACACTTTTGCCATGTGATGAGCGGATTCAATTCAAGTTCACACCAAATTCCTCCAGTGATTTATCGACATAACCTTCCGTTCCGTTTGGTCTCGTTTAGACAATAACACAATCTGACAAGACAAGAAATTCGAATGTAAAATTGAAGTATTACAAATTGTGACATCACAGTTTGTTCGTCTTTGTGCCTGCGAAACCGAGAGACATAGCGAAGTTTTTAAAGATTAAACTCCATCCATTTGTTTTGTTTAATGCAAATGTATTGAAACAAATAGACTTGCTAGCAAGTATCAAAATAATAAACAAAATATCACAAGTCAACCAGAATTTTAACCTTTTAACCTAAAAAGTTTTTCTAAATAAAAAGATTCACGCTTTACACATTCCAGGCAGCAACAAAGGGTATAATTATCTTCTAATTACAGAGTGCAGTTGTGATATGTGGCACTATTACATTTTTGTAAATCTGCACATTATAGGACCAGAAATGTTACAAAGATAACATAGCATAAAGATATGGAGTATGAATATATACACAAACATCGATCAGGCATAACATTATGACATTATAACATTATTGCCGGTGAAGCAAATAACTGATTATCTCTTCATCAGTGTTTGGTGTTTATATTGTCTATATGGTGTACAAAAGGTTCGAGACCATTGTTCTATTGCACATCACAAACAAATAGATCAAACCCTGGCATTTAATGCAACTATACAACTGAGCATTTAAGGGCCTTGCTCAAGGTCCCAGCAGTGGTACTGCGGTTTGATTTGATTTGATTGACATTCCAATAAGAACATCTTAACCACTGACTGACCGTTTCCACAATCAGATCAATAGATCAGATCCTAGCATTTGTTGCATTCCTAAAGTGTCTGGAATGGTAGCAAACAAATCATACAGTATTTAAAGAGGCTGACCAGCCAGACGTGATGCACTTTAATGCAAAATAAAAGAGCAACAATGAGGAGTGATGAAGCCGTCACATCGTGTCTTTGTTCTTTGAAGGTCATGTATAAATGTTGCATTCATTAGGACTCATACTGTGATCATAAAGCTAGCAAAAGTTACAAAAATTGTGTGTGTGTGTGTGTGTGTGTGTGTGTGTGTGTGTGTGTGTGTGTGTGTGTGTGTGTGTGTGTGTGTGTGTGTGTGTGTGTCTCAATTCCTAGTAGTCTTTTAAAATCTCATCGCAAATGATCTTGGCAGAAGCAGCATCGAGGTTGGATTCCAGGAAATTGACTCTCCCTTCCTGTAATTCAAACCAAGACCCAAACACTTTCCTTCTGTCCTCCTATTGATGTAAATTCATATGGTCTCTCAGAGACTCAATACCCAATAAAAAAGATCAAGAATTTTAATATGCACGTCTTTCTTTTTTCCCTGGTGTTTCCCGGGGGACCGCTCATAGAGTTCAGGCCTAGCCATAATAATAGAGATATGGCTTTTAGTTCCATAATTATGATGTGCCATACATGTCTCCCATTCAAACGGAGCGAATTCATGCATGCATATTAATTTCACTGCAAATTCAAAAGGGAGCATGGAAACCTCACGGCTAGAAGCTGACACGTTTTTTTCTTTTTTTCTTTATTTTCCACACCACTCTCTCTTACACGTTTCAGCAAGCTGCACAAAAGTCTTACATTTGCAATATAATTTCTGAGTCCCTCATCGCTTTCATTTGAAGCTTTATGATTCTCGGTTCTCTGCGGTTCTGCTCTATGTGGGTCAGGGGGAAAGTTGGCTGGCGAAATCCCTTTTGTGTGCATTTATTGTACCGCGTTCGGCAAGAGTAAAAGTTTCGCTTTTGCGTCGCGCCCGCCTCGATCATGTATTGACCACTGCAAGGCTCGTTGGATAGATGTTTGCTCTGTAATAGTCCCGCTGCCTCTGCTGTGCCAGTGAAAGACGCCGAGTCTCTGAGCAGCACGTCGTCCACTCTTCTTTGCACTCTAAAGGTTAAAGTCTTTTTGTTCCCTAGAAAAAAAGGAAACATGCATTCAGAATGGAGCTGTAGTACGGAGCTGTAGTGTTCATCTCAATCTGGAGGGGGGGGTTGGTTTGTATACAAATAGTTTAAAAGAAATCAAACTGTTTTTCGGTCTCATCGGGGAACTTCCTTTTGTCTAGAATAGATCTTTCAATGCTTTTTATTTTATTTTTCTCCTTCCTTTTCACAGCCAGCTCTTCTCCATCATACCACAACCAACTGGGAAGGGTTTGTTTTGTTTTATACTTCTTCTAGCCAAATCCTTTTCCTTGTTATGATGGGGAACAAGCTGGGAGTGCAATATCTGTACAAAAGTCTTCATTATTTCCTTCTAAAAGTGTAGGTGAAGTCAAAGTTCTTGAATAGGGTCAGGATAAATGCAAACAGTGCTATAATAAGCAACTGAGGAGAGCAAAATTAGAAAGTAACATCGGATGACTCAATGGTATCTGAAAGAATGGGGGTGTGTGTTTATCACTTACCTTGGGGAAGTGAAGAAGGCAACCTGGCAGCGTGATTCTCTGGGAAATGTTCTGCTGGAAACCTTGCGTCATTGCATTCATGTGGATATTATTGACGTAAAGATTTTTAGCAGTTATGGCTGATCCTTTAGAATACCGTAATTTCCGGACTATAAAGCGCACCCATATATAAGGCGCACCCACTGAATTGGACAAATATTTTTATTTTGAACATGAATAAGCCGCACCTGTCTACACTGAAACTAATGAACTTTACACAGGCTTTAAGGAAAGACAGTGCCTGTTACACGGTGTAACGGGTGAAATATGTTGTGGCTCCTTTAAGAGCAGAGCCGCATTTTGGAAATAGCATTTTTCCGCTATTACTGCATGTGTGCAAGACGGGGAATATGTCCTTATTATTTTCTGATGCTCATTTCTAAGTTTCTTTGACTAACCCATAACGCTGTTGCCAAGAAAAATAAAAAAGCACGAGTTTTGAAAACCTGTCTGTGTTTATATGATTTCTGTTGTAACTGGAGTTAGCGAGCTCTCCCTTCACCCAGACTCAACACGCTACAACGACTTGTATTTAAACAGTAGCCGACCAAGAAAGTCATTGTTCACTGTCTTCCTCCTTCCTTTCACAACTATTTCTCTCGAGAGTTTTTCTTTTGTTTTTTCGTTTCCGTTCGAAAATTTCATTTGTCTAATGTTATGTTGCTCAGTTTTTTGGCTTGAAGTTTGTGAAACCGGGAAAAACCCAGGAATAATTCATAAATTAGCCGCTTCGTTGTTTAAGCCGCGGGTTTTAAAACGTGGGAAAAAAGTAGCGGCTTATAGTCCGAAGAATACGGTACAATAGAGTAGATTAAATTAAATTAGATTAGATTAGATTAGATTAGTTTAGATCAGGTTAGATCATGTTGCAAAAAGTAGAAAGTTGTAATTTGTGCAGAAGTAGGCTGTTATAGTAAGAGGCATCATGGAAATGTAAGTGTACAAAATCCCCTTTACATACATTTACAGTATGATTTTAAACACTAAATCATGTCCAGTGGAGTCTGGTCTTATTTATACACTATAAAAGAAATGAAATTGAGCAAATCAATGATATTATAATGCGATATACAGTAACCGAGACCTGTCTGATCAGTCCCTAGTTTTTTGAGACCATCTCAGTATTCATCTCAGTCAGAAGAGGCGTTTTAACACTATGGTAAATATGAATTTGTATATCCACAAGCTGAGAGTTTGGAACGTGCTTCGATGTGTGTATGGAAATGTATTTCCGGCATCGTACTGTTGCTCTCCTGAGTGAAGCTATCAGCAGCTATAATTTCAATAAATCATTGTTTCACTGCCTGTGGGTTCAACATGATGAATTTGTCGTAAATCTAATTGGGTTTCTGAGTAGTTGTTTGAAAAATAAAAAACAGCATCGAGAGTAAGTAGAGATCTACACATTGCTAGTAAATAAAAAGTGGGTGAACAAACATGTTTTTAATTACTACGGTCTGGATTTAATGGAACACACTGCCTGATGACTTCAAATTTGCAGTTGTGTTTTAAAAAGTTTAAGCTAAAATGTTATCCGCATATTTGATTTGGCACATGTTTTACGCTGAATGCCCTTACCAATGCAACCCTCCTCAGTTATCTGGGCTTGGGACCGGCACTAAAAGTGCACTGGCTTGTGCAACCCTTGCTTTGTGCTGTCTACTATAGAGCTCTGACCTCAACCCTGTTGAACACCTCTGACTGCACCCCAGGCCTCCTCATCTACATCAGTACCTGATTTTTTTATTGCCCGTATGGATGAATGAGAACAAATCTCCACAAGCACACACCAAAATCTAGTTTTGTACATCTTTTCTAAGGTGTGTAAATGGTGTCTAAATGTGGAAGGGGATGTTTATAAAGCATACCAATCTTATGGCCAGGTGTCCACAGACCTGTGTCCATATAGTGCACAAATAAACAAATAAATGCGCGGAAAAAAAAAAACCAATTATATATATATATATATATATATATATATATATATATATATATATATATATATATATATATATATATATATATATAGGAAGCCATTTACATTTTCTATTTATATCTTTTTATTACTTGAACTAGTAATTAACATACATAGATTTTGTTTTGTAAATAATAATTTGTAATAATTTGTAATAATAATTTATTATGTAGTAGTGGGAAAATGTCATTGTTTATATAGTGACGATCTCTATTTGTGAAGATTGTAATGCCATTTTTGGAAGGAGTCTCCAGAGTCAGTGATTTGTAACAGTCAGTGGTAAAAAAAAAAATATAGGACCTACAGCTTATTACTTTTCTTTTTCTAATTGTAACCTCAAAAGGGTAGATAATAAGTAAGACTGGTGAGGCAACAACTGCTGCAAGAACATATATGATAACGAGAATGAAACTGCTTTGTTGAATTGGTGTAACATTCTACCAATAAATAGACACAAAGTTTGTGTTTTCTTTAATTAATTAAACACAAACTAAGTGGTATAAATGAGTAAACCATGGCTTCATGTTGGGGTCCATCACACCACATAGATCATTTATCTGGGGGTTAGGATTATTTTTCTGTAACAGCTCACCCCATTGTGTTTTATTCCTTTCAAATGGTACCCTTTCCCCTCTTTCAAAATGTGCTATCAAGCTGGTAGTAAACAAGAGTAAATAGACAGTGCATTACAGCTTGCATAGCAGCAGAGTGGGCAGAGTGCCCATGCTGACTTTTGTACACCACTGAAAGCACTTATAATGGGCATGTGAAGATCAGAACCATGAAGCAATCCCATATCAAGTTTTTTTTTAGGATGATTGTGTGTCCATCACTTAGCTGGAAAAAGTATAAAATGCAAGCTAGCAAAGATGTTCTGGTCAATGTTTCACTGAGAAAACTTAAACTGGCCGAGTTACACCTGTTCATGAAAACTACTGGTGGCTCCCAATTTTGAACGTACATATTACATATTTTCATGAGACATTAAAATTGTTGTACGATATGTTGGGACGCTAGCAGGATGTACGAATCTCCTGCCATGTGAGATGTCTTACTCGCTCCAACGGTCAGTTCAGTTGTCTCAGTGTTAGAGATCGTGTTTAAAAGCACAATTTGATCTCTTGTCTCTCTCATTTTTTATTGCTATTGCCGAACACTGAAACAGAACACGTCCGGCTTCACCCTCCACCAAAGAACCGGTGCTGATCCACACGTTCGCTGCTACATATATATTTATTGTAAAGTTTTTAAAATACGGTACTGTAATTTGCTCTGTTTTGTTAAATTATACACTGTTGTTTGATACTTATTTACAAATGACAGTATACTGCACCAAACTGATCACTATTTTTTAATACTTCTGGGTAGGCTAGGCCATGTCTCGACGTACAATATTTTCAAGTTACGATGGTGTCAACAGAACGCCCAAGTCTGGGACTACCTGTATATTCCCTAATATCAGTAGCTTTCTACTGCAATATAATGCGCCCTGCTTTATCAGGAATTGATTGAAAAGCACCAAAAAAGGTCTTCAGATCTCTATCTAATTAAGTTGATTATATGTAGGACAAACATAAGAGGTTTTCAAGTTCCATCACACCAATGTGTACAGTACATTATTACATCATTACAATTCACCCCACTGTGTTTTCAAGTCTAATAATTCCCTTTTTCCCCTCATTCGATTCGCACACTCAAGCATGTAGTAAGTAAAAGTAAATAGACTGAATAACGGCACTGATGTATCGATCAGCTTCCTCTAAGCAATTCTGAAACGAAATCGAAACAAAATCCTGCGTGTTCTTTTAACAGATGAGCCGTGTGCCATTTGCTGCTTAATCAGATTTAACCAGAAAGCAGCATAGTAAAATCTACAGTGCTGTGAAAAAGTATTTGTATTTTTTTGAAGTATCATGGGCTGCATGTACACGGAATTTGTTATGGTATGCTGACCAAGTCCATGGTGCAGGGTTACAATATTGTAGTCCTTGTTTTTTTTTAGTTCTAGATAAGGTTTTGCAGTGGTCTAATCAAAATCGGGACTCAGTTGAGATGCTGTGGCATGGGCATGATGCTGTTTAAAAAAAAATACCCCAATGTGGCTAAATTTGAACAATTCTGTAAAGGAGAGTGGACCAAGTTTTCTACACAGTGATGTGAAAAACATGTTGGCAGTTATTGCAAAAAAAAAAAAAAATGCTTGATTTCAGTTTTTGGCACAACCAGTTTTTAGGATTAGGGGTGATTACTTTCGCACACAGGGCCAGGCAGATTTGTGCAGCTTTTTTTCCTTTAATAAATGAAATCAGTGTTTTAAAACCTGCCTTTTGTATTGACTTGACTGATTTTGTTGTAATATTGAAAATGTGCTTAATGATCTGAATTATTTAAATGTAACAAAAACAGAACTTTTTCACAGCTCTATATATTGCTATGTATGCTATTCCACCTCTAGCCCTAAAATGGCTCAGGCAGGGTCTTGGAGAAGGATTATCCTGCTGCGATTTTGTCATTATAATCTCTCTTATAAACGGCTACACACAGATCACCATGTGTAAATATGAAACAAATTAATAATCACAAACAAGCCTCTCAGGGGGATGTGGGGGGTGTCTAGGGTCTATTTTGTATGTGTATATGTGTGTGTGTGTGTGTGTGTGTGTGTGTGTGTGTGTGTGTGTGTGTGTGTGTGTGAAAGAGAGAGAGAGAGACAGAGAGACAGAGAGACAGAGAGAGACTGAGATTAGTAAAAGTGTTACGTGTTGCTCTGTAATGCATTCAGTGCAATTATACTGATTTATTCAGCATGCTGCACCCTGCACACACGACTGGCAGAATACATTAACAAAGCAGATAACATGAAAACAATGGTAATGAGTGTGTTTGCCCTCTTCAAGACCCGTTCTTTCTCTCCCTCTCTTTCTCTCTGTCTCTCTTTCTCTCTTTCTCTCTGTCTCTCTCTCTCTCTCTTTCTCTGTATGCAGGCTGTGCCTTTGTCAAGTTTTCCAGCCATGCAGAAGCGCAGGCAGCCATCAATAGCCTGCACGGTGGCCAAACCATGCCTGTGAGTGTTTAAACACACACACACACACACACACACACACACACACACACACACACACACACACACACACACACACACACACACACACACACAGTGCTAAATATACAGTGAGATATTGGGTTTTGATCCTCAAGATACACAAAACAAACTGTGATGTGAAATTCTCTTCTGCCATCTCTCTTTTTCTCTTTTTCTCTTTCTCTCTCTCTCTCTCTCTCTCTCTCTCTCTCTCTCTCTCTCTCTCTCTCTCTCTCTCTCCTCTCTCTCTCTCTCTCTCTCTCTCTCTCTCTCTCTCTCTCTCTCTCTCTCTCTCCCTCTCTCTCTGCCTCTCCTTTTTTCTCTCCTTAATACACACTCCTTTTTCAAGCCTTTTCACACATCTCTCATCTTTCTTTCATCTTTCTAATGCATCCCTTCTCTCTCTCTCTCTCTCTCTCTCTCTCTCTCTCTCTCTCTCTCTCTCTCTCTCTCCTCTCTCTCTCTCTCTCTCTCTCTCTCTCTCTCTCTCTCTCTCTCTCTCTGTGTGCCTAATTGGGTTGCACTGATAATCCTGCACTCCTCTGCCTGGCATGGAAAAGGCCACCATGAGCGATGGCTTCGCTTTAAACCCATACACTAGTTACAGATGCAATTATCTGCTCACACACTGCCGAACAAACTGCAACATCATAAATATTCAGAAGTTTTTTTTTTTTTTTTACTGTTTAGCGGTAAGAAGTGTGAGGAACTGGAGCTCGATTTTTTTGTTCCAACTTAAATGCAAGTTTTATGCAAAACAGCAAGAGTAACTTAAAACGAATAACGTAAAATATTATCTTAAAAAATAGTCAACTTTAAGGAGAAATTATATCCTTTAAGGTAAAAGGGGGGAAATCCATTTTTCTCTTAAAAGGAAATATCAAAATTCAACTTAAAAGATTTGACATTTAAATAATAATATTAAACTTTCAAAGTTTATGGTTTAAAAAAAACAACAAAAATAACCAAAAGCCAACATAAAGAAAATTATAAAATACATTTGGAATTGTTCAACTTTTCAACTTTAAATAAACAGCAGATTTTAAATTAAACAGTAAACTTTCAAAAGAGATGAGTTGTAACTTTACCAAAAAAAAATAAAAAATCAAGAGAAATCAACTTAAAAAAATTATGCTGTAAACTTAAAAAGTGGTAAATTTTTTGTATAAAATTGAGTTCACTTAAAAAAGAAAACATGACATCATAAAAAAGTGAATGTTAGTGTTAAACTTAGAAAGATTAAAAAAACAAAAACAAAAGCATTATTGTCATAATGTCATAACTTAAAAAGAAAATGAACTATAAACAGCCAAGTTAGAAAAAAAATCAAATGAATGTTGCTTATATTGAAAATCAGGAGATTTTTGCTTTTATCTAAATGTTTGAAATGACAAAAATATAAAGAATTGATCAATGTTTGTGTATTCAAGCTATTGATGCATTTTTTATATACCATTTATATGAATAACTGCTCATTTGCTGGTATAATGAGCTCCACTCTTTTGGGAAGAAATTCCACTAGATTTTGGAGGGTGTTTCCACTCAGCCACAAGGGTGTTAGTAAAGTCAGGTACTGGTGTAGGTGAGGGTGAAGAGGCCTGAGGTGCAATCAATGTTCCAATTCATCCCAAAGGTGTTCATTAGTGTTGAGGTCAGAGCTCTATAGCAGTCCACTCAAGTTCTTCCACTCCAACCCATATACAACAAATCTTCATGGAGCTGGCTTTGTGCACAGGGAACAGGTTTGGGTCTCCTAGTTCAGGTGAAGGGGAAAAATTAATGTAATCACATTCAAAGACTTCCAGTATAATTGTTTGCCTCTGGGTTTGTGGTAACAGTTTGTAGAAGAAGCAGACATGGCTGAAAAAGTCAGAGGTCTCAATGCTATTGTTTATATAGCATACTATTAGCTAACTAGCAAACACAGCTATGATGATCAATGTCAAGACACAATCTCAGTGGAAATGAGATAAAATCATTTGGAATATCAACATTTACCTCAGATGTGTTTGAATATTAGCATTAAATACTCTATATGACTACAATTACACTGTTTAAATGAATTAAATGCAATTCTATTTGTATAGCACTTTTAGCAATAGATATTATCTTAAAGCAGCTTTACAGAATTATATAGATTATAAATATTACTTTTTAATTTATAAATTAGTCCATATAAGTTTATCTCTAATGAGCAGGCCAGTGGTGACACCACTTGAGAGAAACCAGGCTCGGAGGGGAACCTCATCTTCATCTGGGTGGAACTGAATGTCCATTTACTGTAGTTTTATTATTGTTGAGGTTATCATTTGTTCACTGATGGACACTTGAATGCAAAAACTGTTCATAGGAACTGTAACCCTCAGCCATTGTAGCAAACTTCTTCTTCTTCTTCTTTCGGCTGCTCCCATTATGGGTCGCCACACCGGATCATCCGGCTCCATACCCCCTGTCCTCTACATCTGCCTTCTTTACACCAACTACCTGCATGTCTTCCCTCACCACATCTATAAACCTCCTCTTTTTCTGGCGGCTCCATCCACAGCATTCTTCTACTGATGTCCCTCCTCTGCACATGTCCAAACCATCTCAATCAAGTCTCTCTCACTTTGTCACTAAAACGTTCTACATGCGCTGTCCCTCTAATAAATTTGTTTCTAATTCTGTCCACCATCGTCACTCCCAACGAAAATCTCAGCATCTTCAGCTCTGCTACCTCCAGCTCCACCTCCTGTCTTTTACTAAATGCAACTCTAAACCATACAACATTGCAGGTATCACCACAGTCCTATAAACTTTCCCTTTCACTCTTGCAGATACTCTTCTATCACAAATCACCCCTGCTATCACTCTTCTCCACCCACTCCACCCTGCCTGCGCTCTTTTCTTCACTTCTCTAACACACTCTCCATTACTTTGCAACTGTTGACCCCAGCTATTAGGTGCAGCTAGCATAAAGGTTAACTTCCTTTCCGAAGTTGAAAAAAAGTCATCACGAAATTTCTCAGGAAAAAAAAGAACATTTGAACAACAACGCCATTTAAAAGTCATTTTTGTAGCATAAAGGCTAATGTGTCAAATATATATTACTAATCATATTGATATAGCTGGCATTCTAATCCTATTTGACCCGGTTGAGCAACATCTGAGCCTGTTAACTATTTTGAAAACTTCAAATGTGTATGGTTGTGGTTGTTGTTTTATTTGGTTATGTGTAGAATAAATATTGGAGATACATAATTGTAGATGGCCTACAGTTTTTAGCAACGAAATTACACTGTAATTAAAAGTTGCACACGCATAGAAAACAGCGTAGTCAGGAACAAAAAGCTGTTTCCACAATCTATAATTTTCCATTTATAATTTCTGGATAGACTTTACACAAGGTCATGGCAATGTATGTTGTGTTTCTCCACTGTGACATATGGACCGAGTTACAAACCGAGAACGGATCTAAAGCCATCCAGGCTCTCGTTAATAATCCATGTCATCTCTACCCCATCTCCAGCTCCACACCTGTTCCCTTCACAGCCAGTCCAATTCCAAATTAGATTAATAGACAAGATGGTCATGAGTACTCAACCAAGCCGCCGGGACCACTGGGAATATTATTCATTTGCTCAGTATCTCAGCCACATGTTGTCAACAACGCAACAATGGCTAAACAAAATGGTGCACACGAGGAGAGAGCAGGGAATTTGTCCATGATGAGAGGATGATAAGAACGGGTATGGTGCCAGCTGCAGGACTGGTCTTAGCCAGCGCTGGCACATGAGCATCTGGCATGCGTATTAGCGTACGTAAATATCACCTGGCCACAAATACATTTGGCCATAATGAAAGGATTTAATGGAACAGAAAGAGCAGATGCAGACACAGAAGGGCACAGGGGATGAAGCAAATCAGGACCAGAGTCAGTGCTGACTGAGCATGCGCAGTTTTAGCACTTGATTTTGTCATTCGTTCCAGAGTCATTCCGCGAAAGTTCTACAAGTGTGCTTCAGCGCTAGGAACATCTGGAGCTTTTAGAGTCTAGAGGTTTCTAGTGAGTTCATTATGGTTATGAGAACTTCCTGCAATTCTCTGAGTTACTAGAGTGTAGTTAGAAGAAGTCATAGCAATGTTGGCTTTCTAATGAGGAGGTCCTGAGTTCAAATCCAAGCATCAGAAAGCCACCATTGGTGCTTTGAGCTAAGCTCTAAACCCTCAGCTGTTTTGTTGTAAACAGTAAATGAGATGATTGTAAGTCGCTTTGGAAAAGGGCATCTGCCAAATGTCATAAATGATATAGTACATCTGTGAAGTTCTCTGCTGAACATTCGCATGACACAGTCTTTGCCCTAACCTGGTGATTGCCTGTGTAGTATGGGTGATTTGTATTGTGATTGTAGACATGATTGTAAACTGTTGCTGAACAATTTTCAAACATTTGACAATGTGCACCACCATGGCATCAAGAGCAGAGATCAGCAACAGGTAGGGAAAGTCCATCTATCCTCAATCTGTTGTGTAGCAGGACAAAGGTAAAATGAAACATGCAGTAAAAAAAAAAAAGCTATGTAGTAGCAATAACTCAGGCAACTCCTTATACAGTTCTACAGCCTCTTTAAACAAGAGGTATACATCAAGATATAGTGTATAATGGTAAAGACATTCATGGCATTTGGCAAAAGCCCTTATCCAGAGCGATACAAATGAGCAGTTGGGAGGTAGCAGTGGTAGATTGGTGGTTCTGGGATTTAAACTCTTGACCTTCTAATCCAAGTTCCAATACCTTCATCACTGAGCTACCACCTCCCCTGTTTGTTTGTTATGTAATATATATATATAAATCATGGAGGGGTCTGAAATTGTCATCGTAGGTGCATGTCCACTGAAAAAGCCCATTTTGAATAAAAATTTTGGATAAAAAAATCCAGAAATCACAATATATTATTTTTTAAGTATGCATTTGTATGATACAGCTGCAAATAAGTATATGAACACCTGTCTATCAGCTAAAATTCTGACCCTCAAAGACCTGTTAGTCTGCCTTTAAAATGTCCACCTCCACTACATTTATTATCCTAAATTAGATGCACCTGTTTGAGGTCGTTAGCTGCATAAAGACACCTGTCCACCCCATACAATCAGTAAGAATCCAACTACTAACATGGCCAAGACCAAAGAGCTGTCCAAAGACACTAGAGACAAAATTGTACACCTCCACAAAGCTGGAAAGGGCTACGGGGAAATTGCCCAGCAGCTTGGTGAAAAAGGTCTACTGTTGGAGCAATCATTAGAAAATGGAAGAAGCTAAACATGACTGTCAATCTCCCTCGGACTGGGGCTCCATGCAAGATCTCACCTCGTGAGGTCTCAATAATCCTAAGGAAGGTGAGAAATCAGCCCAGAACTACACTGGAGGAGCTGGTCAATGACCTTAAAAGAGCTGGGACCACCGTTTCCAAGGTTACTGTTGGTAATACACTAAGACGTCATGGTTTGAAATCATGCATGGCACAGAAGGTTCCCCTGCTTAAACCAGCACATGTCCAGGCACGTCTTAAGTTTGCCAATGACCATTTGGATGATCCAGAGGAGTCATGGGAGAAAGTCATGTGGTCAGATGAGACCAAAATAGAACTTTTGGGTCATAATTCCCCTAAACGTGTTTGGAGAAAGAAGAATGATGAGTACCATCCCAAGAACACCATCCCTACTGTGAAGCATGGGGGTGGTAGCATCATGCTTTGGAGGTGTTTTTCTGCACATGGGACAGGGCAACTGCACTGTATTAAGGAGAGGATGACCGGGGCCATGTATTGCGAGATTTTGGGGAACAACCTCCTTCCCTCAGTTAGAGCATTGAAGATGGGTCGAGGCTGGGTCTTCCAACATGACAATGACCTGAAGCACACAGCCAAGATAACCAAGGAGTGGCTCTGTAAGAAGCATATCAAGGTTCTGGCGTGGCCTAGCCAGTCTCCAGACCTAAACCCAATAGAGAATCTTTGGAGGGAGCTCAAACTCCGTGTTTCTCAGTGACAGGCCAGAAACCTGACTGATCTAGAGAAGATCTGTGTGGAGGAGTGGGCCAAAATCCCTCCTGCAGTGTGTGCAAACCTGGTGAAAAACTACAGGAAACATTTGACCTCTGTAACTGCAAACAAAGGCTCCTGTACCAAATATTAACATTGACTTTCTCAGGTGTTCAAATACTTATTTGCAGCTGTATCATACAAATAAATAGTTAAAAAATCATACATTGTGATTTCTGGATATTTTTTTTTTAGATTATGTCTCTCACAGTGGACATGCACCTACGATGACAATTTCAGACCCCTCCATGATTTCTAAGTGGGAGAACTTGCAAAATAGCAGGGTGTTCAAATACTTATTCTCCTCACTGTATATATATATATATATATATATATATATATATATATATATATATATATATATATATATATATATATATATATATATATATATATAAACTTTTCAGCTCTTTGAAATGTTGCGGTACTGTCACATGTCAAAAAATTGCCTCACCATTTTAAAAGCCTCCACTGCACTGTGAAAATGTAAAAATTCTTTCCACTTTGTAGAGCGTTTTTCAAAAAGCTACATTTCTCTTAACTAAAAACATCCCTTCAGTGTGGACTGAAGGCCAAAACGGAGAAAAAAAAAATGCATTTTTAAACAAAAAACTTATTAGTCTCTACATGACTTTACTTAATTCCCCAAAACATACAGAAAATCCATGCAGTTGGAATTTTATTTCATGTCCCTATTATATATTTATATATATATTGCTAGCTAGCTTATTAAGTCTAGATAACATTCAGTAATCTTCCCTGTACAATGCATAATATATTTTTATGTAAAAGAGTAATGAGGGTACAATTCTGAGTGCAGATTAAACAGAGCGATACAGAATATCTGTTGCAAACTGAACGAACCAGCAGCTCGTGAAGAGCAGTTACAGAGCTGTGACAGCAGAAAGAAAAAGCAGTGGCATGTTTGAGTCATCAGGAGTCTGTATGTTTTGCCAGAGGGAAGCAGCTGAAATTGAAGGGTTGCTGGTGTGGGAGGGGGTCAGAGGACATGTTTAATGCTGTGATGTATTTGATGCACAGAGATTACATTGATGGACGATCTTTTCCGATCAATATTTTTCCTCTTTAATCTGTTTGGAATCTATGCGCTTGGTGTCTGAATCTGTATTGCTGTACTAGACAGAAATGAAGGATGTCAGGATTTGGGTTGCACATAGGTGGACAATATTCCATAGATTTTTTGGAAACTTTCCATAAACATTCTATGAGGAATTTATTGCGGGAATTTGAGTAATATGTGAAGTTTAAAACTTACCAGGAATTTATGGGAATTAATTAGACATTTGGGGAAATGAATATAAACTGTATCATATATAAATATAAATATAAGCATTTTGTTTGTACATAAGATACAGTATACAAACTAATACATATTTTTTCTTTGACATTGTTTATTGTTTATTTTTGACATGTTTGTTTGTGCAATGATTTAAATAATTATCTGTGTTATGTTATGGCGGAAGTATATTTAAGTTCCCTGTTATAGGCTAGCCTGCAATTTTGTAGATTCACAGTTAAGTACCATTAATGTTCATTAATTCCCATATATTCCAGTGAATCCCTATTGAAGGTTTTCATGGATTTTTTTAACAAATCCAGTACTCTATTTCAGGTAGGCAAATGCAATGGTTGTGGATTAGTTACTGTTTTTTTTTCAGTTTTTTTTGTCATTTAGAATCTGCTATGATCAATTTCCTTGATTTTAGAGAGTCATGAGGCCACCTTGCAGCTGATAGTAGGAATGCGCCTTTTTGTCGGAAGTTTTGTAAGCGAAAAAAAGTGTGGAAAAAATGCAGAACATTCGAGTATGTAGTGCATGCAGGTGGTGTGTCTGTGGGAGGCGTCTGGCCCACGGGCAGCGGTTATGAGAGATCGTGTTGACGTGCACCATTGAAGTGATGACAGGCCCCATTGAGACCCAATGTGACGGCAAAAATATCACAAGCCAGACTGCGGTATGTTTCGAGCTCAGGCACAGCAAGGCACTACTCTTGCATAAATTATTGGCATCCCCCGTTCTTATTGCAAATCATTTCGGTTCGCTGGAAAGTGTGCAAATTAGCTTCACTTCAAAATGGGCTTTTAGGGCTGATGTATTAATCTGCATGAGCTCCACAGTGGAATATTTCTCAGGATAAACAAAAGGGCAAGAACAAACAAAGGACAAGGTGCGAAGCTGTTGTATTTATTAAAGCACGGGTTATTTCGGGGGAAAAGGGGATTCGATGCATGTCATTTGCATGTTTTACACCAAAATATTCAGTCATTCATCTTAGGTAATTGCTCCATCCTGGTAATCAGGAAGACATTCTGCATGGGACACTAGGGTATAAGTATTTAGCATATCAAATGTAAAAGTTTGAAAGCCCGATTGTGTTTGCAGAGAACGAAGGAAGTTTTATAAATCCAGGAATTCTAATCACACATTATATAAACAAAAGTACTGGAAATTTTTCAGCCATATGTGTTTCTTCTGCAAACATTTAGCACAAAGATACAGTATGCTTTACATTGGCTGGAGTTGTATCTATCTATATACACACTGATCAGGCATAACATGACATTATAATATTATGGCTGGTGAAGTAAATAACAGATTTTTTTTTTTTAAATGGCACCTGTTAGTGGGTGGGATTTATTAGGCATCAAGTGAAAATATTTGTCATAAAAGTTGACGTGTTAATAGCAGAAAAAATGGGCAAGCGTAAGGATTTGAGCGAGTTTAACAAATTGTGTTGTCTAGACGTCTGGGTCAGAGCGTCTCCAAAACTGCAGCTCTTGTGGGATGTTCCTGGTCTGCAGTGGGTCAGAATCTATCAAAAGTGCTCCAAGGAAGGAACAGTGGTGAACCGGTGACAGGGTCATGGGCGGCCGAGGCTCATTGATGCACGTGGGGAGCGAAGGCTTGTCCGTGTGGTCCGATCCAACAGACAAGGAGCTCCAGGAGCTCAAACTGCTTAAGAAGTAAATGGTTAATGCTGAACAGTTTAGGAATGTTTCAGCAGCAAAAGGGGGAAAGACACAATATTAGACAGGTGGTCATAATAATATGTCTATTTCTGGTTGTAAATATTTATGTGTATATAAATAGATACTTTATATTCATATTTTTTTGGTTGTAAGATTCATATTCTCTGGTGTCTCTGTCCCCTTTCTATTTTTTCCTCCCACTTTTGCTTCTTTTGATCCCTTCTGTTGAAGACCTTTGGGATAAATTAGAACTCTGACTGAACTCCAGGCTTCCTCACCTCACCTATTACTCACCCACCTACTCCTTATCAATACCTGACTTTACTCACACACTTGTGGCTAAATGCAGAAATGCAGTGGTGTGTGTGTGTGTGTGTGTGTGTGTGTGTGTGTGTGTGTGTGTGTGTGTATTAATAGTAGAAGTAGTAGTAGTGTGAGAAAGTGTGTTCATTTTTGGGTGCATGTGTGTTACTTTTTATAAGCGACAGTGACTGATGTTTATGCTACTGGCCCATGAATAAACAATTTTTCATTTGTGCTGTAAAAATATAGCCATGAATAAATCTTATATCCTGCTATGGACTTGTTTTTAACTCCGGTGTGACAGATTAAGTGTTTCGTCCTATTTGAGAAAAGCAGAGAAAGCTTTTTATTTATATTTGTCACAACAGTCAGCGTTGTGTCGGTGTACGGAGCGTAAACTACGTCAAATAACGCACCTTGAAAGAAGACTTTGGGTTTTTTCTCCCGTAATTCTATACCGACTTTGCCGTGCTACAGAACGTTGGCGGCCGTCTGCTTTTCCTACTCCAATCTAATCCTTCAATTACACTCCGCATTATTGTTTTGTTCCTCTTCCTCTTCTTTACATCTCTCTGGCCCATGCAAAATCCAATATCGGTGCTCATCACGAGTGCGGCGTGTTTGCTTCGAAATGGGATTAGTTTTTGAACCTGTGACAAATGCCTCGGTCGGACCTGCCAGAAATGACGGCTCCCCGTTGCAGCTTATCAAATTCGCCAAATTCATTTTTCTGTCAGGACGGAGGAGCCGGCCCCGGTGGTGATTATTGTGTTTGTTTGGAAAGATATGGTTTTCAGCAGGGACAGGGGGAATAACGTGTCACTCTCCTGCCGGGTGTGAAACGCCCGCTGCCACCTCTCCACGTCACGGCATCACCACGTCGTCTGGGTCCCTGCAACTGGGGGGGGGGGGGGGGGGGGGGTATTTGGAGTAAGACTCGACCTTGCAGTGTGACTGTTTATGAAGCTTATGATTTCATTGTCTGTCATGATCTGGGCCATATGAAACACACACACACACACACTCACACACACACACACACACACACACACACACAAACACACACACACACACACACACACACACACACACACACACACACACAGACAGACAGACAGACAGACAGACAGACAGACAGACAGACAGACAGACAGACAGACAGACAGATAGATAGATAGATAGATAGATAGATAGATAGATAGATAGATAGATAGATAGATAGATAGATAGATAGATAGATAAAATAAAAAAAAAATTTGTCTCTGTGCCCTCTCTCTTTCTTTTTCTCTCCCACTTTTGCTTTTATAACTCAGTCACAAACTTCCCCCACTATCTTTCTTCCATCTCTCTTGATCCCTTCTTTTACTCTATCTTTCACTCTGTCTCTCATCTTGTTTTTGCCTACCTTTCTATCATTCCCACTCTGTCTTTCTCTCTGTCTCGCTCTCTGTCTGTCTTACCCTCTGTTACCCCTCTTTCTACCCGTTTTTGTTTGTCAAACTGTTTCTATCTTTTATCTTTTTATCTTTTATCTCTCTCACCTTCTTTGTGTTTGTCTTTCTCTTTGCCCTTCTTTCTTTTCTCAGGCTGTTTTCTTTTTTTTTTTTTTTTTACCTTTTCGCTCTTTATCTGTCACTCTGTGTTACACTCCATAGTTTCTTCTATCTATCATTCTGTCTCTGTTTGTATTGCTACATCTATCTGTCCATCCTTTTTTATGGTTCCTTCTCGCTCTCGATATGGTCTCTTTCCTTTTTACATTTCGTTCAATTTCGTTTCTCTATTTCTGCAGTTTTGCTCTCCCCTCCTCTCTCTATCACTGTCAATCTCTCTCTGCCTTTCTGTCGTTCTTGAACTTTCTTTCTCTCCCGCTCACTCTGTCTGTCTCACTGTCTCCCTCTTCATTTCTCTCTTTCTGCCTGTCTCTGTCTTTATTGCTAGATCCCAATCTGTCTGTCTCTGTCTCTCTCCAGCCATCACTCTCCATCTCTCTCTCTTTCTCTCTCTCATTATTGTTCCATCTTTATGTTTCTTTTTGTTCCTGCATGTTCTTTCTTTCTGTCTGTCTCTCTTGGCCCTGTTTTAATGATCTCTTCCTCACTCTCTGCCTGTTTCTCTTAGAATTCTCACTTGTGTCTGGGTAATTATTTTCCTAGTTTCTTTCTCTATCTTTCAGTGTCTCTCTGTCTCTATCCCTTTCACTCCTTGCTTTTTTTCTTCTACTTTCCATCTTCCTCTCTCTCCAGTTCTCTCACACCACCTGGAAGCGAGCGGTGTCCCTTTTCTGGCTGTGTGCCAAGTGCAATACATTCTTCACGAGATGATAAATAAAAAAAGTCGAATTGAATAAGTGAATGTGATCTAAATGCCAGACCGACCTCCCTGTAGCGGGAGGGAGAGAGAGGAAAATAAAGAGAGAGGGAAAAAGAAAGAGAGAGTGAGAGAAAAAATGATAGAGACAGGTAGAGGAGGTAGCAGAAGATGAAGGAAGGAGAGAGGGAGAGGAAAAACTCCAGGAGAGAGTGTTTGGAGCTGGAGGGGGATATGTTTGCTAAGCGTCGACCTCATTAAATCCGACAGTCTGGTCTCACCGCTGGTGGGGGGGTCGGGAGGGGCGGAGGTGCCGGTTTGGAGCGAACGGAGAAAAGGTCAGGAGGTGGAATGAAATGAAATTAGAAAGGACAAAATAGCGCCGCTCTACTCCAGCCCTGCGCAGAATCGATTCGACTAATTGAAACGGCGTCCCGGGCAGCACAGCAGATGGGTCCCTGCGGGCCAAGGAGTGTGTGACAGGATGTGATATGAAACCTGCCGAAGCTCACACACAGCTGCCATCGAGCCACTGCACAGCTGAGGTTCAGGAGCAAAGCTGGCCTGGAGCCTCACGCTTCACACACCCGCGCTGCTTTTTTATACGCCGTCAACTTTAAAAATGTTTACACTTGAGCTTTCCAGCATCGCAGTGCAGGCCACAACTTAACAGGTTTCATATCACATCCTGTCTCTCTCTCTCTATCTCTCTTACACACACACACACTCTCTTCACACACACATTCGGTCAACAACTGTTACTTTTTTACAAAGTTGGGCTTTAATGTCCAGCAGCAAATGTGTCTTACCCTTCATTACAACAAAGCTATGCTGGATTCTGCAATCTGATTGGTCAAAAGGTGGTGAATAGTTTTCTATAACATCAGCTCCGACTCTACAGTTCGGACGGGGGAGCAGTTCTCATACATCGGTTGATATGATATATAAATTTAAACAACAGGCTAACAGGATATCTATCTATCTATCTACAGTGAGGAAAATAAGTATTTGAACACCCTGCTATTTTGCAAGTTCTCCCACTTAGAAATCATGGAGGGGTCTAAAATTGTCATCGTAGGTGCATGTCCACTGTGAGAGACATAATCTAAAAAAAAAAAAATCCAGAAATCACAATGTATGATTTTTTAACTATTTATTTGTATGATACAGCTGCAAATAAGTATTTGAACACCTGAGAAAGTCAATGTTAATATTTGGTACAGGAGCCTTTGTTTGCAATTACAGAGGTCAAACGTTTCCTGTAGTTTTTCACCAGGTTTGCACACACTGCAGGAGGGATTTTGGCCCACTCCTCCACACAGATCTTCTCTAGATCAGTCAGGTTTCTGGCCTGTCGCTGAGAAACACGGAGTTTGAGCTCCCTCCAAAAAGATTCTCTATTGGGTTTAGGTCTGGAGACTGGCTAGGCCACGCCAGAACCTTGATATGCTTCTTACAGAGCCACTCCTTGCTTATCCTGGCTGTGTGCTTTGGGTCATTGTCATGTTGGAAGACCCAGCCTCGACCCATCTTCAATGCTCTAACTGAGGGAAGGAGGTTGTTCCCCAAAATCTCGCAATACATGGCCCTGGTCATCCTCTCCTTAATACAGTGCAGTCGCCCTGACCCATGTGCAGAAAAACACCCCCAAAGCATGATGCTACCACCCCCATGCTTCACAGTAGGGATGGTGTTCTTGGGATAATACTTATCATTCTTCTTCCTTCAAACACGTTTAGTGGAATTATGACCCAAAAGTTCTATTTTGGTCTCATCTGACCACATGACTTTCTCCCATGACTCCTCTGGATCATCCAAATAGTCATTGACAAACTAAAGACGTGCCTGGACATGTGCTGGTTTAAGCAGGGGAACCTTCTGTGCCATGCATGATTTCGAACCATGACGTCTTAGTGAATTACCAACAGTAACCTTGGAAACGGTGGTCCCAGCTCTTTTCAGGTCATTGACCAGCTCCTTCTGTGTAGTTCTGGGCTGATTTCTCACCTTCCTTAGGATCATTGAGACCCCACGAGCTGAGATCTTGCATGGAGCCCCAGTCCGAGGGAGATTGACAGTCATGTTTAGCTTCTTCCATTTTCTAATGATTGCTCCAACAGTGGACCATTTTTCACCAAGCTGCTTGGCAATTTCCCTGTAGCCCTTTTCAGCCTTGTGGAGGTGTACAATTTTGTCTCTAGTGTCTTTGGTCTTGGCCATGTTTGTAGTTGGATTCTTACTGATTGTATGGGGTGGACAGGTGTCTTTATGCAGCTAACGACCTCAAACAGGTGCATCTAATTTAGGATAATGAATGTAGTGGAGGTGGACATTTTAAAGGCAGACTAACAGGTCTTTGAGGGTCAGAATTCTAGCTGATAGACAGGTGTTCAAATACTTATTTGCAGCTGTATCATACAAATAAATAGTTTAAAAATCATATATAGTGATTTCTGGATTTTTTTTTTTAGATTATGTCTCTCACAATGGACATGCACCTACGATGACAATTTCAGACTCCTCCATTATTTCTAAGTGGGAGATCTTGCAAAATAACAGGGTGTTCAAATACTTATTTTCCTCACTGTATCTATCTATCTATCTATCTATCTATCTATCTATCTATCTGTCTGTCTGTCTGTCTGTCTGTCTGTCTGTCTGTCTGTCTGTCTGTCTGTCTGTCTGTCTGTCTGTCTGTCTGTCTGTCTGTCTGCATGTTTGCGTGTGTGTGTGTGTGTGTGTGCTCACATGCACTAGTGTCAGTCTTTTAAGCCCCTCTATGACTAACACAAGGCCCTGTCTCTATTCATTGTCCTTCAAATTAATTTGATGCAAAGCAGGAAATGTTGTCATCAATTTTCCACAAATTCTACCGCTGCCAAGATTCAATAGCTCACGTTCCTCTCAGAAGCAGATGTAATTAGGAAGCTGCATCCACTGACATGCTGGAAAGCTTTCTAAAGCCTACCGTGGTCTTCACACGTCTCTCTAGTACACATAGCCAGAGCCTCGAGCCTCGAGCCTCCACACACAGCCATCACTCATACAGCTCATCAGCTTGTTGCCAGCACCCATCATTTTTCCTTATGGCAACCCGAGGGCCCAATTAAAGAGCTCGGTGCAGGGCCAGGCCGTAGAACGCTTTCATGTGGACATTTCTCTTAACGCTGGTCTAATAAAATCCGCAAGAAAGGCCTGAGCTTCTGTGGGTGACACAGCTTCCAGCGCTAACAACATGAAAGATGATAACTAGCAATATCTTTATTTGCTTTATTTGTAACTTATTTCTTACATTTAATTTTTTATAGTATTAACCTCTATATTTCCATATATTAATAAAATATATAACTAGAAGAGTCAGGTGTCCTAATGTTTGGTCATGATTTGGAGAGTTACTGTACATTCCACAGTATAACAAACATCATTATATTTGATTTATTTAGTGATCAACGGATTAGGTATCAAAATATCAATGATAATTATAATAATAGGATAAGAAGCTTTTAATTGTTACATAATTTATACACTAGAGCACAATGAATTTCTTTCTTATTTGGAAACTGGGGTCAGAGAACATGGTCAGCCTTGATACAGAACTTCAGGAGAAGAAAGGGTTAAGGGCCTTGGTCAAGGGCCCAACAGTTGCAGCTTGTCAGTGCTGAGACCCCCAACCTTCCAATCGGTACCCCACAGCTTTAACCTTAGGACTACCTCAGAGCTGAAATACAAAAAATTGCTTATAAAGATGACAGCACCCAATATTTTAGTAATTCTTATAAGAAAATAAAAAGTAAATAAAATTCTTAACATGAGGAAATGATGAAATGATGTTATGAGTAATATATATGTCCAAAGATTCACCAAAACGAATGAGCTAAATTGAAATAATGAATAAAAAATCTAAAGTTTGTTGAGAATTTTCTTTAGTCCTGACTGATGTGATGTGTCTTGCTGTTTGTGATGTTCTCAGGGTGCGTCCTCCAGCCTGGTGGTGAAGTTTGCCGACACGGATAAAGAGCGAACCCTGCGCAGGATGCACCAGATGGCAGGCCAGCTTGGCATCTTTAGCCCCATGACTATCCAGTTCGGGGCCTATGGAGCCTACACACATGCTGTAAGAGACGATACACAGATTAAAATGATTTCTTCTCAAAATGACTCATGATAGAGTTTTTTCGTTAGATTTGGGATAATGGTAAACATCGGTTTCCACATAAGCATTGACGTCCTAGTTTTTTGAATGAATATGGAAATAAAGGTCATTTGAGTTATAGTGAAAGTCCCTCTATCTACATATACAGTGTATTCCATTACGATTACACTTGCGTTAGTATTAAATCAAAAGATATGCTGTAGGTCAATGGGACAGCTATTATAAATCCAAAAAAAATAAAAATAAAATAAAATCTAGTTAATTAATCACCTTCCAACTTATTTGCATTAAAACAAGAGCTCAGTGGAGAGGAGCGACTCTAAAAATAATGTTCCCGCACCTCGAACGTGAAAAGGCATAGTCTGAGGCTGATTGTAATGAATTTTACACGTCAGCCTGTGCTACATTTGGGACTAAAGCCAAGTAAAAAAATATTTGAGCGCGGCTGTATATAACTTCCACTTTCCCAAACACTAAACTGTCTCTCAACTCCCAGGAGTGAAATCATTACTGTGTATATTTCCACCCCTGCTCGAGTTTCCGTATGTTTGGAGATGGCAGCGTTAGCGCTCAAGCTTTGACCGGTAACAGACTCTGGCGAGCAGATGCTGTCTGTGCCCACGCTGCCGACAGACAGCTCGTTATAGATGCTAAGCGAAAGAACAGCCAAGCCCAGCAAACCCGCAGTTGGGAATTCCAGAGGCCTGAGTCCGTAGGGGCCCACATAGATATTCATGAGCTCGGGTAGGCCACATGAAGGAGAAACTCGGAGATTGTAAGCACTATGTTTCCCTATGTGTTTTTTTTCCCTCTGGATATTATAATGAAAAAGTGGTATTTCTGAAACAAGTCATTTCTAATCTAAATGCAACCAAATAAAGACAAAATATTGAAGATAGAAAATGTTGCTTTGGGGCAATTTACAGGAGGTTGCATGGTTGCATTTCCTTAGACTTTCAAGGCTAGGGGTGTCTGAGACATTTTTTGGGCCAGGCCTAGTCCATTTGTGGACTGTCCAATTACATCATTAATTTTTTTTAGTAGTCACTGGTCAGTGCCATGCTGGATCCAGAGACTATCCTGGGAGCACCGGTCATGCCAGTGCACCTCAATGCAGCATGCATACAAACATTCACGCTAAGGGCAATTAAGTGCTTCCAAGAAATTCACTAATGCTAACTGCATGTTTTTTAAAATCTGGAAAGAAACTACAGAACCTGGAGGAAACCCATACAAAGCCACCAAGACTATGGTGATCAAACTCAATTCATGTCTCATTTAGTCTGATCTTGTGCTTATTGCTATTTATATGTGGACTTCCTGGACATTTGTCTCACTACATAAGGTCTTTTTCAGAAATTTGTAAAAGTAATATTTGTGATATCTTCTAGTGCTAAAGCCAATAAACTCCTAAATCAACTGCCAGATCAATGCTAAAATAAATCTGCAAATTTGGACTTGGATATATATATATATATATATCCTTTATAAACTTTAAGTTTATCTATCTATGTATCTATGTATCTATGTATCTAGATAGATAGATAGATAGATAGATAGATAGATAGATAGATAGATAGATAGATAGATAGATAGATAGATAGATAGATAGATAGATAGATAGATAGATAGATAGATATTTATTGTCATTACATAGTACAGGTACACAGCAATGAAATGCAGTTTAGCATCTACCAGAAGTGCAAATAGGAGCATTTGTACAAATTGACACACTAATGATTTGCTTTCTGTTTATTACATCATTCTTCTGTTGTCGTTTTTATAGCAAATGATGCAGCAGCAGGCGGCGCTTATGGCTGCCACACAGGGCTCCTATCTCAACCCCATGGCAGCCATCGCAGCCGCTCAGATGCAGCAAATGGCAGCTTTCAATGTCAATGGCCTGGTGGCTGCCCCAATGACGCCCTCTTCAGGTGGGAGGAACTTTAGAGCACTTTATCACATAAGTTTACTGCTTATCTAAAGGCCCTGCAGGGCGAACGGCACCATTATACTCACAATTACAGCGGTACAGAGCAATGCAGAGTGGGTTATGCCATGACTGGGAATGTACACTAGTGCTATGGGCCTCATAAACACCCTGCAATACAGCAAGTTATGAGAGAAACACCAGCACAACAAAATGGAAGGGAGTCGGAAAAAAAAAAGGAAGGAAAGTCGAATTAAAAGGTTAGACAGCAACTTTCTGTTGTTAAATAGGGTCAGGGTTTTCTTTCCTCACTGATTTTGTTTGTCCCACCCGGGAATGCGGCCAATCTGATGCCTTTGGATGATGAGTCCTTGACAAATTGATAAAGGCTAAAGATTTGTGAAAGATAATCCTGGACCTGAGCTTGACCCCTCTCTCCAATGCAGGAAGACACTCTGATGCCTCGACAATGATTAGTAAGCTGACATCCAGGGCTGGGGGAGGGGGTAAAAAAAAAAAAGAATTAAATAAAGTGTCCTTCATCCCCACCACCACTCCCCCCTGTTTTCACTTTCCCTGTTTTTTTCTGTCTGCTTTCGTGCATTTGTAATCCCTAAAGCCTACACTACTAAGGTTATACCTATCAAATTTAATCCTACATGGCTTAAATGCCCTTCACTGCCACGAGGAAAAAAAACACAAGCAAAGAAGCTAAAAAGCGTCAAGTCAAAACCAACAAACCTGAGATTAGATGGTACCATTGGCCGAGAAAAATGCCTAAGTCCCTGTGTCTAATCGAATGACACTCAGGATTAGTGAATCATCCTGCCTGAATGCTGTTCTGATATATACTTTACTTTATAGCCTCCTGTCTTGCTCATGTCTATAGTCTTAAAACCCTAGTCTCAAGCGTATTAAATAAATTGAAACATAGTACAAAAAATAACACAACTTAAGTGGCCTAAAAAAAGGGATTTATACACAAATCAAAATCCACCAAAGCAAGTAAACATAAAGGACATTTTAAATGTCGAAACAACCCGTGTGTGTTAATTAGTAAGATTAGTTTCTTATCAGTTTAAATCCCTAAATAATAGGCAGGTCCAACATTTGAATGATTCTCGTCCACAATCATGAAGTCCCACCCCCAAGATGTATGGTGGCCTATAGTGAAGAATATCTATAAAATGACTGACAGGAAGCTCAAACAAACCCAAACAACTGTTCTGATCAAAAGTATTTTTAAATACTGCATCATCAATAAATACATTTGAAGCAGTTATAATTAACATTTTGTTAATTATAATTTAACATATAATGATTTAAATATTTTCACATCCATCCTCGCAAATTTCCTGAAGATCATATGAAGCAGACATTCTTTTTACTTTATTTATGTTTTTTATATTTACATTATACATTTACTTTTTCCACATTATATAGAAAAAAGTTTGTGGACATCAGAACCTATGAATTGTATCTGTTTTTTTTCCCCCAGTTACTATTTGCTGTTATTATATCCTCCATTTTCTGTGATGTTCCACTATATTTTGGAGTGTACTAGCACAAGGGGGTTAGTAAAGTCAGGTACTGATGTAGGTGAGGTGAGGAGGCCTGGGGTGCTCCAATTCATCATAAAGGTTAAGATCATAGCACTATAGAAAGCTTCCCAAGATCTGGCACTCCACCCCATGTAAAGCATATCTTCACAGAGCTGGCTTTGTTCACAGGGATATGTCATGGTTTGGGTTCACTCTTAGTTTAAGTGAATTGTACATTGAATGTTACTACATTTGAGGACATCATATACAATTGTCTGCCTTTGAATTTGTCCTAACAGTTTGGGAAAGAACCGAAATGGATAGAAAAGTTAGGTGATATGATGTATTTATATATATATATATATATATATATATATATATATATATATATATATATATATATATATATATATATATATATATATATATATAACAAAAACATAAACCAATTTTAATACAGGGATACTGAACCAATTGTGTTTCCAGCACAATACAGGTAATATTCATTAAACAATTCATAAAATCTACTTATATTAATTATGAACTTGTCAATTATTTGACTCATTTCAAAGTGCTCCATCCTGCAAATGTTAGCCAGAGGTCATATTTTCCCGCAGGTGTTGGTGAGAGCTCATCACAGATACAAGGTCATGCCACAGCAGCTTTGCCTACTAGCAAACATTTATAATTTTCCAATCACGTGCGATCTTCAGACACAAATTAATCATCCACTAACAACAGCCAACAACAGGTTTCAGAAACATGCTGGAAAAGTGAATCATTGCTGCATCGTTGTTTTTTCCCCTGATGAGTCACTTAAAACTGCTGCATAGTTCATAAAGTGTTCACAAGCAGAAGATACAGTCTGTTTGCTGTATATTTTTATTCACATAAAAAGTATGCAGTTCAGTCCAATTCAAGGGCCAGACAAATATCCACAACTCAGTCATTACTGTATTGTTAAGATTTTGATAGTGAAAATGTTTTAAAAAATGTTCGATTTGTCGGAGAAAATATATTGTAAAAAAACCTGACATGACATTGAGACTTTTAAAGGACTTTTTAAAATAAAAATCGAATCAAAAGAATGAATGGTCTGAATTTATCCACTAAAAGATGCAGAGAAAATCTTAACAACTGTTATACCTGTTTAATAATCTTCAATGTCAAAACTGTTATGATTTAAACTTATAAAGTTGATATTATATGATTAGATTGACTTAATAGCTCATTATTTAAAAATGGATATTATTTCAACTTGTGTATGATGTTTATTTTTCATTTGAGATATTTTAGTAGAAAAATCCTTTTCAAACTACTTATTTTATGATTTCATCCCAATTAAATTCAGTATCTTGGTTATATGGACTAATATGGCAGAGGGTGCACAATTTAAGGCTTAGCAGCTTTTTAGCAGGTTAGACCATTGTCAGAATAAAATTACACTCTGTTTATTGTAATTTTCCACTGCCCTGTTACTTGCCTTATATCTAATTTTATACCTTTGCCTTTTTGCACAGTTTTGTAGTAATTATTACATGGTCGTTTTGTAGTTACGTGATTGTCACTGGACATTTTTTCCCCATTCTGCACAATACCTCTGTCTCTCACTATATAAACACATATATAAAGTGCAAACCAATTTCAATCTAATATATGAAATACATATATAAAGTTTAATTTAATAAATTTGGACTTTATAAATTATTCTAAGATCACATTATTTAATTTTAATATCTCTTTATCAAAATCAGTTACACATACAATCTATTTATTATCTTAAAATGTATTATTAATTAAAATCTAACTGATAAATAAGTGATTTCAGTAATATCTTGATTTACTCTCACAATCTTATGCTAGACTCTTATTGACTTTAATCTTTTAATAATAATAGTCTTCGGGTTCTGTTTCTCAATTCATGCCTGTTTTAAAAAGAGGTTTTGTAAATAATTCCAGGGTTAAAGGGGTTGTAACTGTAACTCTCGCTTCTGGTGAATTGTGTCAGCCAACAGCATATACAGTTTTAGATAGTCCTGGCAGGTGTGTTACTCTGGCATGAACTTTTCTCTGTGTGTTTTAGGCACCAGCACACCTCCAGGCATCAGTGCCACAGCAGTTCCAAGCATTGCTGCTACAATCGGGGTGAATGGCTTCAGCGCACTGCCTCCTCAAAGCAACGGCCAACCAGCCTCTGAAACCATCTACACCAACGGAATTCATCCGTATCCAGGTAACGCACGATTGGCCTGATAACCCTGAGGAAAAATCTGATCTCCCTATCTTCCTGTCTCTCAAACACAACTGTAACAATTCTATTTCTGTAGGTTTTAACTAATTTGTTGGTAGCCCTCCATGAAAAACAGAAAATCAAGAATTTTCCCTGAAATAATTTGAAACAGACGATAGTAACTTCCGTCCATCATTGTTTTTTCCGTATTTAATAAAAAAAAAAAAAACAGACTTTGCATTGGATTTAACAGAATATTTTAAATGATAAAACAAAGGAAACCGGAATGAAAACAATGTTGGCACCCATAACCTAATATTTTGATGTGAACCTTTAGAGTCTAAAGTTTAGACGCAATCACTACAAACAGTCAGTTTTTCAGATGCTCTAAATCAGAATCAGAAAAAGGCAACTTTATTGATCCTACAGAAAAATTGTTAAGTTGTAGTTGCTCACAGTACAATTAAAGTAAAATAAATATGTAAAAAATAATTTAATTAACTATACATATTAAATTATATGGTAGCTCAGTGCTTAAGGTGCTGAGTTACTGATTGGAAGGTCGGGGGTTCAAGCCCCGGTATCGCCAGGCTGCCACTTTTGGGCCCTTGAGCAAGGCCCTCAGCTCTCTGTGCTCCAGGGGCGTTATATCATGGCCGACCCTGCGCTCTGACCCCAGCTTTTCGAGCAAGCTGGAATATGCAAAGAACATATTTCACTGTACTGTAATGTATATTTGACAAATAAAGGCTATTCTATTCTATTCTATTCTATATATTAAGTATAAATGCTGTACAATCAATGAATTTCCAATCTGAAATCTACTGTATGAAATGTGTAGCAACAGTGAAACTGATGGCAAAAAATGTTAGTTTCAATGAGACTTCAGCTTCTGTTGTTCATAAACAAACTGCTCCAGCAGTTTCAGGTGTGAAGGAAACCTTCTCCAAGCTTCATCTTACAGCTATTTCCAGAGATGTTTGATATGATTCAGATCATAGAAGGCCACTTCAGAATATTCTACTGTTCTGTTATTAGACATTTGCGGGTGCTTTCTTGGAGGGGAACTCACATTTGTTCATGTCTTACTGTTCTTATCTGTCCTGTGACTTTCTCTAGTCTGCAGTAGTATGAATTGCTTTGCAAATTGGAATGATCTCCTACAGTAATACGACCTGGTTGATCAGGAGGCCACATATAACTTCAAAAAACTGTTTTTTGTTTTTTTTTAAGATTTCCAGCCAAACAAGGATTTTGGAACTGCTACAGCTATTTTTAATAGTGTTACTTTCAGGGAAGAAAAAAAGCATTTCCATTCTCTGCCAATGTGTGAATACTGATTGACTCATTGAAATCATTTTTTGAAGTATTTCCCACACTTTTAACGCTACATCTTTCTACTCCGGGCTTAATCATGCATTTTTCTTGCTTAGTGTCTTTATTTGTCTGTATAATCTTTTCTTTATTCATCCACCGTACAGCACAGAGTCCAACAGTGACCGACCCTCTCCAACAAGCATACGCCGGCGTGCAACACTATGCAGGTGCTTTCTTTTTATCTTTTCATCTTCTTTTCTGTCTCTCCGAATCCACCTCTGTGATCTCCAGTGGTAGGAATTGCTTTGAAAAAAAAACAAAACATACTGGGTTGTCTTGTACAATAATAACACATTGTTGATCAGGAGGCAATACATAGCTTCTGGAATGTTTCCTTGTTTCTTAATATTTCCAGTCACACAAGGCTTTTAGAACTGACGCTATTAGATTAGATTAGTGTTAGATTGGAGGAAGACGAAACTGTATACATTCTCTGTGAATTCTGAATGACCGAGGAAATGACATGACGGTTATCCAGGATCCGGAGTAAATAAAAACGATTTTGCTGTTATGTGGATCTACAGATTGGCTGCTACAGTGGTTGCAATTCAAGATTTTACAGACCCCAAATTTCCGTAAAGCACACTTTCAATGAAAAAAAAAACTGTTGAAAACTGTGACACAATGAATATTTCACAGCAGAATCTAGTCACTGGGTTGGAAATGGCTCACAGCATGCTTTCCTTAAAGGTATTAGAGTTGTGTTTGAAAGAGATAGAGGTGTCTTGATAGCCTTTTCCTGTGAAAACAGATTATTCTTTGAGATACAGTACACAAAAGGTATCAGACTCTAGTGAAGTATACAGTCTTGTTTACAACCTTAAACACAATGAGCTATGCCTTTGTGATATTTACAATTAGGACTGTACTTGTAGCCTAATATTAGCAATATACTTTACTCTAATTCGATTTTTGCTTTAATGCTTCTAGTTACTGTCCATATTAAACTTTCCCAACAATACAATACACGTTTTATTAAAGTCAGAATATGAAGTAGTCGTTTGAGAGAAAGAAAACAAATGCAAAACTGATCTCAGAAATGGCAGAAATGAATGAATAACCCACTTACTCACTGACAGAGAGGTCCTTATGTGATTTCAAAGAACAACCAAGATACATCAAATTCAGCTATTGGAAGCAATCATAACGAGGATTATCGTGCTTTTTGTTCCTCATCCTCTTACTATCTTATATTGACTTGATTTAAAGGCCAGAAAGTCTGTGGAGTAAAAGCGCAGTCGTTTAGCATGCAGAATCGGCTCCACAATGGCGGAGTAAATGAAAGCTTATTTACTAGATAAGAACTTAATGCAAAGCCCGTGTCTCTTTATGCAGTACCTATGGGAGGACGGCTTCTATAAAAGACCCTTTTAAATGGTTTATTTTCGCCAGGCGCAGAACCACGGCGAAAATAAAGCCGACTGGCCATGAGCTATAACACAATTTATTTATTCGGCATCTGGAAAGCGAGAACAATGCAATAATGATTTAAGCTGTTGTGTCAAATCCGGGAGAATTGATGCAAATTCCCTCTGCTCTCTTCTTCCCTTTTTCTCTCTCCCTCTCTCTTTCTCTCTCTCTCTCTCTCTCTCTCTCTCTCTCTCTCTCTCCTCATCTTCTTGTATCTCCTCGCAACAGCAGCCTATCCTGCCGCCTATGCGCCAATCAGCCAAGCGTTTCCCCAGCAACCGACCATCATCCCCCAGCAACAGCGTGAAGGTAAGAGCGGCTCCGCCCAGCCCTGATAAAAAAAAAAAAAGGTGATAATTGCCCCGTTCTGCCTGTACATTTTCGAGTCAGTTTTAACAGAGGAGAAAAAGTGGCAGCAGAACAGCAAAAAAAAAAATGAGTTTTACAGTGAGTGCTAAAAAGTACACATGGGAAACTTTTATCGTATAACAGCCTCGGAGATGTAAGATTGTAGGAATTTATTTTTGAAATTGCCACCTGTTGCATTTGGATTATTGGGGAAAAACACCAGTTACATGCACACATGCATGAACTATGTATATTATGTCACCAGATATTAGATTGGTGGCATACGATAGTTTTAGCTTGGAAGGGAAAGCGTTAAAGTTTTGTTCTAAATATCACAAGTTGTTTTTGATCGGGATGTAAAACAACTTCTTCCAAAATTGAGCCTTTGAGATATTTTAAAATGTAATCTATCTATCTATCTATCTATCTATCTATCTATCTATCTATCTATCTATCTATCTATCTATCTATCTATCTATCTATCTATCTATCTATCTATCTATCTATCTATCTATCTATCTTTCTTTCTGTCTTTCTGTCTGTCTGTCTGTCTGTCTGTCTGTCTGTCTGTCTGTCTGTCTTGTCTTGTCTTGTCTTGTCTTGTCTTGTTTTGTCTTGTCTTTTGGACAAAAGCATTGGGACACCTGACATTTTCAACCGTGTGGTTCTTCCCCAAACAGTTACCACAAAGCTGGAAACAAACAATTGTATAAGATGGCTTCAGTATAACATTTTCCCTTCAATTAACCTAGAAGATCCAAACTTGTTCCAGGGTTGCAGTGGAAGATCTACCAATTATCTAGGTAGTACGGCCTGTGTAGTTGTAACAAGAGTCTAACTAAACCAAAAGAAGGTTCATAGGAGTTTTTGGCATCATGAATGAAAGAATAGAAGCTGGACAATGTGAAATATTAATTACTTACATAAGGGAATTCAGTTTCTTTTGAATCAAGAGAAAGTTTACAGTTTGTAGTAGTCATCCTTTCTTCTACTACCATCAATTCTTTTTTCCGTCAGTCAACCTGATGAATGAGGCCAACTTGTCACTTGTCTTCTATAAAATTGGTACATGGGTATAAATGGGTGTTTTTTATGTGGTGTATTCATGTATATTGCTAATGTTGAACAGCTTCAGACAGAAATGAGCTCTGAGAGCAAGTCAAGTTCAAAGAATGCTTAGGTTTTTTTTTTTTGCTGTTTGTTTTTTACATAGACTAGCTAGAGAGCTAAAATAAGCTAAGACAAGATCTCTACATTTTCATTTTAGCATTAGCTAACTTGTTTGCTAGCTATTTTCTAAAAGGCTTGCACAGAAAATGTTTTGAATCCTAATTTTTACTTTTGAGAGCATAAGCTAACCTGACAGGATTTTGGAAAGGATTTTTAAGTCTTCATTTCAACATTTAAAAAAAATCTAATTAAATGTTTAGTAAATAATAATAAAAAAAAAAAAATAATATACAAAACCAGTAAAATTTTTAATGGTTTCCACTACAAATCATTACAAACAATCAGCTGTTAAAAACATTACCATTGAAACAATTATCAGATGGTTTTACGATCATGAGCACACCAAAGAAACTGTCAAGGAAACTTTTTGGACTCTCAAAGCTTAGTGACCTATTGGTCCTAATGTCCTAATGGTCTCTTCTGGTGTTCATGTCACCAAAATAATCCAAGAAATTACCAACAGAGACCCACAAAGTTCCACCATTACAACCAATAAAACCATTACACAGTCTATGAGTTGTGTTGTCAATTTCAGCAGTTGCTGGAATGTCTAACATAATCTATCTTCACAGAATTGCTCTGAATTGTGCTTCAGTGTGTGATTATGAATAAGTGATGATTAGTTCTCATGTCATTGAGTGAACATCCAGGCTTTCATGGGATTAACAAGAAGAACCAGCACAGCACAATTCTCTTGTCCCATTTTCACACACTTCTCAAGTCGTACTTCGCAAACGAATATCTATTTAAACAATCTTTTGTTTTTATTTATGCACCGAGCCAGTTTTTTTTGTGCCTCTTCATTTTTCCATGTCTGTTTCGGCAGGGCCTGAAGGCTGTAACCTGTTTATCTATCACCTGCCGCAAGAGTTTGGGGACGCCGAACTCATGCAGATGTTTCTGCCCTTTGGCAACGTCATCTCTGCCAAAGTCTTCGTGGACCGGGCCACCAATCAGAGCAAGTGTTTCGGTGAGTACCCACATCGTTCATCCAAAAAAAAAATAATAATAAAAAAAAAAAATGACAAGCAGCCATGAGCAGATAAAAGCGACATCATTTGGCACGATCCTTTTCGAAATCGTCTCATGCCCCACTTCCCTAGCCGTGATTAGTTTTTTTTTTTGCTCCTCTCTTTATTTCCCATGTCTCTGCTAATCAATTTGCAATTAACGTTGAAAAAGTGGCGTCACATTTGAGTGAGCAGTTCCCCTGGATGCCGTTCATCAGTGAAGGTTTATGGGATATTAAAGCGCAGGAGAAGCAAATGCTGCAAGATATTTGCCTTGATACTCAATGCCTGCTATCTTTGCTTATAGATGTTAAGCCTTGAGAAAGAATGTTTATGAAAATTGACTTTTTCATTCGTATAAGCGCTGAAACTGAAAATTTGGACCACCCTGTGTTTTTTTACATTTCATAGCTCACTTTTATATTTGATACCAACTGCATGCACAGTTGTATGAACAGAAGCCTGCTAAATAAATGGTGTATTATTTCCCCTTTATTTAATATCTCTTATTGCATTACTTCATGAAAATAAAGTTATCATTCCAGCTAATATAACTTACATTTGTCTTATACAGTATATTTAAAATTGTTGTTTTTCTGCTTTTTTGCTTCTAGTTTTAGTTTTTCTGCAGCCTCCTTACAAATTAGATTCCGATGCTCTGAAATTAAATTTCTCTTTGTCCTGCAGCTTCTTTGTGCTCTGATTGAAACACACTAAACGAGTTTATTGAACGATATGAGGCAAATCCACTTGTGGGAGATTAATGCAAATATATAGCTCTTCATTTAGCTTTGAATTGCTCTTACTCATATAAATGAATATAAATGAAAATGTGTTTGTTGTTGCTGGGACTTTTTTTTTTCAATGCAGTTTTAATGTTAAAGTAAGATATTAAATATTAACTCTCCCTTCTTCAAGAGGAGAGGAAAAAAGAAACAAATATTAGTACTGGAATAGCAAGACAGTGGTGTTGATTTCTCTGGGGTTGCCAGGGATTTGATATTTAGAGCTTTAAGGAAAGAAGGCCGATGCAGACTGAGGCTAAATCTGCAATAATTTAGATTTTAAAATGCTCTCTGTCTGTCTATATATTTCTCCAAATATTTCTTAAATTCTTATTTCGCTCAGGCATTAAAAAAACAAAAGAAACATCAGTCTGTATTATTTCTGTCAGGCCTTTGATTCTTTTTTAATGTAGTTGCTAGTGAACCGTGCAGCTTTATATTGTGAACTGAAGTATGTGTAAATTGACATTGATCTGTAACAGAACTTTCAGACTGGACAGCAGGCACAACAATACAACATTGTCCACCGTCTTGTTTGTTTTGTGTCGAAAGGGTCACATGACTAAAAATACAGCATCGTTTTTTTCCTCAGACCACAACGCAATTGTGAAAACAATAGAAGAATCTACTTCAGCGAGTGCTTAGGAGTGCTTTGGCTCCCTTTGCGCTAGACAAAAAATACATGTCACTATGAATAGAAGAGAAATATATGATGAAAATACGAAAGGACAGAAAACTTTGAGGTGAAAAATGTGTTTTCGAATGTACCGGGAGTAACGTGGGTGTAGCCTGAGGTGGCTGCTGAATTATTTAGGACGTTGCGTTCTCTTAATCTCCAGTGATTACTCACTCGATATTGACATTTAATGCTGATCAAAGACTCTTTTAGCTGTATTCACCGAAAAAGACAATGGATTTTGGACATATTGGACACCTGACTATAGGATTTTGTGCTTTTTAAACTTCCTATTTCACATTTTGTCCCTCCATTCTTCTGGGAAGATGTTCCACTAGATTTTGAAGTGTGCTTGTGAAGATTTGTGTGAAATTCATTCAGCAACAAGGGTGTTAGTAAAGTCAGGTACTGATGTAGGTGAAGTGAGGAGATATGTGGCGCAGTTAGTATTCCAATTCATTCCAAAGGTGTTCGATAGGTTTAAGGTCAAAGCTCTATAGCAGGAGATCTTCCACCCCAGCTCATGTAAAGCATATCTTCATGGAGATGGTTTTGTGCATGGGGGCATTGTCATGCAGGAACTGGTTTGGGTGTCCAAGTTCATAGCTCCTAGGAAAAAAAAACACATGGCTGCAAAAGTCAGGTGTCCTAATACTTTTGTCCATAAGCTAGGTGGATGGATGGATGGATGGATGGATGGATGGATGGATGGATGGATGGATGGATGGATGGATAGATGGATAGATAGATAGATAGATAGATAGATAGATAGATAGATAGATAGATAGATAGATAGATAGATAGATAGATAGATAGATAGATAGATAGATAGATAGATAGATATGATTTGAGTACTGAAAATAAAAATCCACAGTCAGCCTGGCTTATATTTTAAAATATCTCAAAGGCTTCAAATAGTGTAAAATGTTCCAAGCCCACTGTAAGCCTGGGAAGTCCAAAAACAAAAACCTTAGAAGTATAAAAATCGATGAAGTCCTCCTCCACCGTTTCAACTTCACCTTCTCATTTACAAAATCTTTAATGTCCTGCCTCGGAGGAAGCAGCCGTTGTAAAGTGCACAGCTTCCTATAAAACATGGCAGAAAGTTCAGCGCTGACTGAGTTCCTTTGCTCAAGAGCTGTATGATTTACCACTCTTCCAATCCAGTCATCTTCTCTTTAGCTTTGTCACCTACTCTCTCTCTCTTTGCCGGCTGCTGGCAGGGACAGGAGCAGGATTGGTGCGACAGGAGAGAGGAAGATTTATGAACGCGGATAGAAGTTGTCTGACAGGCTCAGCTCTTTTAAAAGCTTTGTAAAAGCTGCGCTCTTATCTCTGGCTGGCCTGACTAAAGCACCGCCTCACCCCTGAAATTAAATCGGAGCTGTAGCCAGGTGATTGAATCAGCTAGCGGCCAGCAAATTTGGCAAGTCAACTAGCGAAGAGGGGGCGATAAGGAAAGGCCAGGAAAGCCGCAGGATCATTTTGTCTTGACACGTCGGCGATAAGTTAGAGCACCTGTAACAAGAGTGTTAACAGGAGCAAAGCTGCTAAGGCAACTCCAAGAGCCTAAACCAGCTGAACTTTAGAACGCCAGTGTGACCTTCACCACTATTGTCATACCTGGACATGATTTACATTTTTGTAATTTGGCAGACACCCTTATCCAGAGCGACTTACAGTTATCTCATTCATACAGCAGCTATAGGTTTAAGGGCCTTGCTCATGGGCCCTACGAGGGGCAGGTTGGTCTGGCTGAGATTTTACATCACGACCTTCTGATCCAATGTATAATTCATTAAATACTAAGATACCACCTTCCTGATCTATTGTGGATTTCAATAAGGAGTTAAATCTATAGTTTTATATATAATTTCACTCACTCATTTATGTGCACCCTCATTGCATTCATTCCTCGCTTTTTAAACATGCATTGTAGGGCATGTGCAATGTGGGATCAATATGTTATGTAAGGAATAAATCACATCACATTATCATTGGGGTACAATGTATAAGGAAAAGCTGATTAGTTTTTAGTAAATTCTATAGTTTTATTGTTCTTATCCCAAAGCATTTTACCAACAGCTACAGTCGGCTTTAATTATTTATCAACTAAATCTATTCCTCTTGTAGCTTAGAAGACAGAAAAAAGGAAAATTGTCTGTCTTGAAAACGTTCCCATGTTAAAAAGAACCCCAGCACAGTTTTTATCCCAGACTGGTACAAAGTTCTGACACTGAAGACTCCTTTGAAAAATAAAGAATAATCAGTTCTTACAGAAAATGTTCCCATAATTTGTCTAAAATGTAGTATATCATATTTATTTAAATGTTACATATTATTTGATTATATTTTCATGTCACCATGTTGACAATGTTATTTAGATTTTTATCAGTTTTTATTATTAGTTTCAGTGGAGCATTCCTCGTAGATGTCATGAAAGAGTGTTGTATAGAAATGATAAAGTATTCAAGTTCAGTTGGTTCAATCAAAACATTCAATTATTAAATTATTCAATAAAGACTAAAGGGGAAAAAACTCACAATACCTTTATAGACATAACAATTCAAATATAATTAAAAATTTAATATAAATAGAATTGTAAAATTAGAACCAGAATAGAATCTTCTTTTTCTTTAGGCTGCTCCCATTAGGGGTTACCACAGCGGATCATCCGTCTCCACGAATGAACCAGAATAGAATAAATATAGAATTTTTAGAAACAGTAAACAGTCGGTAGCTCAGATACTATAGACTCACTTTTTGATGCTAATGTTGTTTCTCTTGTTTGTCTCTTCATCAACTCAACTCAACTCAACTCAACTCAACTCAACTCATCTTAAATAAAAAGTCAACATTAAACATAGCTAAGAGACATTAAACATAGCAACGAGTTAAGGCTTAATAGTTCATGCTTGTTCATTGTACCAAGTTGCAACTTTACTTCCTTGTCCATTTAGTTTGTGTTTATTTCTCTATATTTGCACTTTATTAAATAATTTCTGCATTTGCATACACTTCCTGAATACAGAACAATATACATGTGTGAGAAAACAGGCTGGAGGCTGCTGTGCAGTAGGTTTGGTACTATTAGGTATTAACATCAGTGTATTAAAATGGTATAATAATGTGATTTGCCTCGCAGCCCACGCTAATAACACAGAATGTATCTAATGAAACAATTTCAACCTTCTAAACAATCAAGAACAGTGCTGTGGTACAGTACATCTGATTTTTACCTCAGTATACTTCAACAATATAAATATGCCAAGCCTACCCACAAGTGTGCAAACCATAATTTTCATTATTTGCAAAAAAAGGGTCAATTTTATAGAATGATATAATCTTAATATTTATTTTTCTCTCCCCCACCGCTTTCTGTCCCTACTCAGGCTTTGTCAGCTTTGATAACCCATCCAGCGCTCAGGCTGCCATTCAGGCAATGAATGGTTTTCAGATTGGCATGAAGAGGCTCAAGGTCCAGCTGAAGCGGCCGAAAGATGCCAACCGCCCTTACTGATTGCACCAACATCCACATCCAGGTGAGAATGAAATAATACTGTGATTCCCATCCACTTTCGTTTTGATTCGTGCAAATTTCATTTTGTAAAAAAAAAAAAAAAAAAAAAAAAAAAAAGGACATTTTAATAAAAAACATTGGGCATAAAAAAAAAAAAAAAAAAAAAAAGTAATTCATAGAACAAGTTGTGGGTAGGAAATGTGTGGTAGCTGCTACATGCATAGCTCAAGCCATGAAAATCACATAGTATTAGCCAAATGTAATAAAACAGTTTTTCTTTTGCATGCTTCTCTCAAGCACAGGTACCACTAGTAAAAAAAAAAGTTTTTTTAATAGTCCAACAAACGAACAACAAAAAAAAAAACTGAGTTCCTGTAACCCTGTTAACTCTGCATAACATAATTATTTATTATTATTTTATTATTACTTTTCAAATAACTATTGAACAGACGGTTTTAAACCTCACCATATGAATTAAATATTGTCTGAGACATGATTTAATTGAATTTAATATAGGTCATGTATAGACATTTCCTACATCCTAAGATATTAGCAATGCTAAGTATCCGAAATAGCTCCAAGCTAACACTCTTGTGGCCCCCTAAGCAAGGCCCTTTACCCTATGTGCTCCAGAGGGCGCTATAACATGGCTGAGCCTGAGCTCTGACCACAGCTTCCTAACATTGCTGGAATATGCGAAGAAAGAATTTCACTGTGCTGTAAAAGTACATGTGACAAGTAAGAAGCACGTTTTGTATTGGGAATCTACTTGCTACTGGCATTACATTTACCGGCTGTATTCCCCATGTGCTTCTGATTTTCTTTACAAATCATCTCACACACACCACTTTACATTAAAAAGCATGGATTATTGAATAGGTTTAGTGCAAGAGTTCATCAGAAGGTTTTTTTGTTCCCGTTTCTCATCATTTGGTTTGAGTTTAACACTAAATAAAGCCTGTGTTTATCCAGTTATTCATCTTACAGTATATTTTGAAGTAATTTTTTACAATTACAATTATGGCATTTGGCAGAGTCCGTAAATCCTAATCCAGAGTGACTTACAAAGTTCATTATGACACAGACTGAGAATACAATCAGTCAGAAACTCTGCTGGGAGATTATATAGTTTGTTTTTTTTTTATAAAGAAGTGCTAATTTAAAAACCTGTCACCGAGGCTTCAGGTGTCATTTAAATAAAGATATGTAGACATATTGAAATAAAAAGATGTGTAATTACAAGAATGAGGTGTGGACAGGAATTAGGTACATTAGCTTCCATACTGTCACTAAAGAATGACATGCTAGTTAGCTATTTCAGTGCATCTACTGTATATAGATCCATCATATGCAAACAAGTGGATAAATGACTATGTAAATGTTGAGGATTACTATGCCATGTTTCTTTCACTCAAAAAAAAAAACTAGTACAATGTGTTTGGAGACTAAAAAGAAATAAAAAATTGCCCAATGTTGCTTTCTCTTTACATCACACACCGAATATATGCTGACATTTTTCCCTCAGTACATTGAACTGTGAATTAATTGTGTATTGTTTGAGCAGTACATGATAGTTTTTTGTCAGCATTTTCACTGATTAGGAAACGGTCATCCTGGTCTGCTGATGGGTGAAGCTGGAAAAGGAAAAGCTGATGGGTGTAGTAAAGCAGGAGGTGGGAGGAGAATCACACAATTGGTGCATACTGTAGCTAAAATGTGGCGAGGTATACCAACATGGGAATGTACATTCTGATTAAATATACGTATGCACTAAATACAATCATTAATCATAACTAATCTATTGGTCCACCAATATGAATAAAATCCTATAGTATAATATATATATATATATATATATATATATATATATATATATATATATATATATATATATATATAAAATATAATATTTTATAGTATAAAAATAGTCTTTTTCTTTTACTTACTTTAATACCATAGCACAATTGAATCTGATTGGTCAGAAAGTTTGCGTTTATTTTTAATATAAAAAAAAAGAAAAATTGAATCCTATTAGGGTGTGGTGCCTGGCCTTAAAATTTGCATACCATGTGGAAGGAAACAGATGCAAAGAAGCTGAAGCGTTCCTGACTGTGTCTGATTTATAAGCGTTTGCTTCAATTTTCACAAGAACCCAGATGTTCAGGCGTCGTCTTGCAAAATAAAGAGGAAAAAAACAACAAAAAGTAATTAAAGCTACAGCACTGGGACGGTTAAAAGCATTGGAACACCAGTTGCAGTGCAAAATCCCTGTAGAGATAATTTTTTTCCGTCGAGCTCGATAGACAGATGTCCTCGATTGAGAGCGCTGGGAGGTTTGATCAGCACAACGGCCTACTCAGTGAGAATCTGGCAACGTTCGTACAAAGCGTACTTCCCACTTTTGTCAACAGCAGTGTTTGACTGACTCCGCCTCCCCATGTCTTTTTTTCATACACTGTCTACCAAAATGCCTCTTAATGTACATGTATGTTCCATTAACTCACTCATTTCATATGTCTTCTTCACTTTTTCTTTGCCTTATTTCGAACTTTGCTAATAATAATTCTATTAATATTTCTCATCTCTAACAGCAATGTGTCCTTAACGATGTGCCTGAATAAAAGTGTAAGTTCGGTAATGCTCATAACAATGCCAAGTGAAGGAAAAACAGCAATTCCATGGATTTGTTTTTCTTCTTTTGCCCCTAACCGGTGTGAAACCCAGGCATGGCCAAACGTAGCTCGAGGTACCCGCCCGGTTGACTAGCTACATGTCTACGGTCAGGGGGAAACGGTTCCCACGGCTGTAAGTTCCCACTACGGTGTTTTCTTTTGGATGACGTCATGTGTACTACTGTGATCAAGTGGCATGACGTGCTGTTGATCTCTTACTCTCTTTCTCTATTTCTCTTGTGGCCATGTTTGGATTTTTATTTTGTCTTTATGGAGTGCAGTATTTTGTTTGCGCTGTCGGTAGCTGGTAGCTGGTGTTTGTAAATCTGCTGACTGGTTGGTTTTTCGATGGGGTGTGATCTTTTTTGCTGTCGTAACGTGAGTGCTGTGCTCTTGTTCTTTTAGCGTGTCAAGTTGAGAATGTGTTGATATTTTGCCCTTTCTATTTCGTCTTTATTTCTCTAACATGAGCTGTGACTATATATTTTCGTTTGATGTTTTTTTTTTTTCTGTATGTACCTTTATGAAGGAGTTGAACTTTTTAATTGCTAACTCTCCCAGTGAGCGATCGTTACATCATGACACCATGTTTGCATTGCCAATTATTCTTTCCCCAGTGGTGGTGTGAAGGCAAATGTTAACTCTGGTCTCCTCTCCTCTTCCTCTCTGTTTTTTTTTTTTTTTGTATCTCCGTTTGAAGTGCTTCGCTGTGATTGTTTTGTTTGGCCAACACAGGGATTGCTTCCTGTTTACTTATTTATGAGCGTGCTAACCAATTACAGAATAATTGCGAGCTGCATGTGCTGCCATGGACCCACACATGGTGACTTCATCAACTAAATTTCTCTCTCCTGCTCTCTATCACACACACACACACACACACACACACACACACACACACACACACACACACACACACACAATAAGAAAAAATATAACGGACAAGTGGTTTCTTCTCTGCTACAGCTCAGTTCAGCTCAGTTTAAATTACAACTGGTGCTAGAATATGATACTGCCATTTAAATTCAATTATATTATGTGAAATGATAATAAATATAACAAGGAATGTTAAGATTTAGAATTGAATTTGCAAATTAAATAGAATTAGGACAGAGACTGTCAATAATAAACACACAACAGACCTTGTAAATTCCTAAAATGTGAAAAGTCACATAATATGCTGATTGTATCCACATTTAAATATTGCTGTTGAGAATTTAAATGTAAATGATAAAAAATTATAAAGTTGTACACGGATGAATAGCTTAAATGTGTAAAAAAAAAAAAAAAAAAAAAACGAAAAAAAACCCATGTAAGATATAACTTTGAACAGCTTTAGGATGAATTTAACATTGACTGCACCCAGGCCTCCTGTATTAGTACCTGACTTTAATAATTGCCTTGTGGTTGAACGAGCACAAATATCCACAACAACACTCCAGAATCTTGGTGAAACATCTTTCCAGAAGTGCAAATTTATTATTATACCAAATAGGGACTAAATGTGTAAGGGATGTTTGAAATACAAATCTTATGTTCTATCTATCTATCTATCTATCTATCTATCTATCTATCTATCTATCTATCTATCTATCTATCTGTCTGTCTGTCTGTCTGTCTGTCTGTCTGTCTGTCTGTCTGTCTGTCTGTCTGTCTGTCTGTCTGTCTGTCTAGTCACTCCCAATTAAAATCTCAGAATCTTCAACTCTGCTACCTCCAGCTCTGCCTCCTGTCTTTTAGTCAGTGCCATTGTCTTTACTCAGTGCCTGCCTGCACTCTTTTCTACACTTCTCTAACACACTCTTTATTACTTTGCACTGTTGACCCCAGGTACATAAACTCATCCACCTTCTCCACCTCTTCTCCCTGCAACCACACCGCATCACTACCCTCCCTCTCATTCACACACGTACACTGTTTACCTCTACTGACTTTCATTCCCCTTCTCTCCAGCATGTACCTCCACCTCTCCAGGATCATTTGTACCTGCTAACTACTCTCACCACAAATAACAATATCATCCGCAAACATCATAGTCCACAAAGACTCCTGTCTGTCCTCGTTCATCATCCTGTCCATCACCACTGCAAACAGGAAAGGGCTCAGAGCCGATCCTTGATGCAGTCCAACCTTCACATTGAACCAGTCTGTAATTCCTGCTGCACACTTCACTGCTGTCACACTGTCCTCATACATGTCCTGCACCACCCTCACATACTTCTCTGACACACCAGACTTCCTCATATAATACCACAACTTCTCTCTCAGCACCCTGTCGTACGCTAAATCCACAAACACACAATGCTACTCCTTCTGACCTTCTCTACATTTCTCTATCAACATTCTCAAAGCAAATAATTCGTCTGTGGTGCTCTTCCTCGGCATGAAACATACTGTTGCTCACAGATGGTCACCTCTTCTCTCAGCCTGGCTTCCACTACTATATCCCATAACTTCATGGTGTGACTGATCAACTTTATTCCCCTGTAGTTACTGCAGGTCTGCACATCTCCCTTATGCTTAAAGATCGTTACCAGCACACTCCTTCTCCATTCCTCAGGCATATTCTTACCTTCCAAAATCTTGTTTGTGGGGGTTTTTCCTTGCCACAGTCGCCATGGCTTGCTCATCAGTAATAAATGCACATCATTCATCTTTACTGTTAAAATTCTGTAAAGCTGCTTCGAGACAATGTCTGTTGTGAATAGCGCTATAGAAATAGACTTGACTTGACTTGACTTGTTAAATAATCTGGTTAAAAACTCCACTGCCATCCCTCCTAAACATCTCCATGCTTCTACCCGTTTGTCATCTGGTCCAACCGACTTTCCACACTTCATCCTCTTAATCGCTGCTCTCACTTCCTCCTTACTAGTCCTATCCACTTCCTGCTTCACCATCTCCACATCATCCAACCTTCCCTCACTCTTATTTTACTCGTTTATCAGCTGCTCAAAATACTTTCTCTATCTTCTCAACATGCTCTCCTTACTAGTCGACACACTTCCATCTCCATGGAATCCTTTATTGCACCAGCTTGCAGCACATCCTTCCCAGCTCAGTCCCTCTGCCTGGCCAATCGCTACAAATCCGTTTTCCTTCCTTTTCTTCTTTCTTCCTTAGTGTCCAACTTCTCATACAGCTCCTCATATGCCTTTTCCTTTGCTTTCACCACATCCCTCTTCACCTGCTGCCACATCTCCTTGTACTCCTGCCTACTTTTCTCATCACTCTGTCGATTCCAATTCTGTTTCGCCAACCTCTTTTTCCTTATGCTTACCTGCACTTCCTCATTCCACCACCACATCTTTTTCTCTTTCCAAATGTCATACCAAGTACCTTCCAAGCTGTCTCCCTTGTCACTTCTGCTTCATTTAACTTACTCCAGAATTTTTTCTTCTCCTCCATCTCACAACCCACCTGTGGAGCATAGGAGCATCACCCTATCAGAAACTCTCTTCACCTCCGCTACACTCTTACTGTTCTCTTCCTTTAGAATCACCCCTACATCATTTCTCGTTCCATCCACACCATGATAGAACAGTTTAAACCCACCTCTAATGTTCCTGGACCTTAATCCCTTTCCACTTGGTCTCTTGAACACACAACATATCTACCTTTCTCCTCTCCATAATATCAGCTATCTCTCTCCCTTTACCAGTCATAGTATCAACATTTACATTTGCGGCATTTAGCAGATGCCCTTGTCCAGAGCGACGTACAGAAGTGCTTTGAGGCTCTAACAATGAATAAATCTACACTCGTATGCTAGATTACAAACTTAATATAAATATAACTCTTAAATTCTACAAAGCAAAACTTGGAAAGTGCTAATTTAAGTGTTTCAGGAAGAAGTAGGTCTTCAACCTTCGCTTACCAACATTTAAAGTACCAACCCAAACTTCCACTCTCCTACACTTCTCCTTTCCCTGCTGTCTCTGAAGACATCTTCCTCCTCTCTGTCTCCTCCTTTGGCCAACAGTAGCCCGATTTCCACCAGTACCCTGTTGGCTAACAATACCTGTGGCAGTCATTGGTAACCCGGGCCTCGACCGATCCGGTATGAAATTCTGATTTGTGATTCGCATATTTGATTTGGCACATGTTTTTCTCCCTATTTATCCGGGTTTGGGACCGGCTCTAAGAATGCACTGGTTTGTGCAACCCGAATGGTGGGGTTCAGCAATGCCAACTTCTGGTGTCCGTAGTTCAATGTAATATAATAATACGCCTAAGATTGAATGTAAAAAATGATCTACTGGTCATTTGCAACATTTTGTATGAAATTTATGAATTTGAAAATCTCAGCTTTATTATTAATTGCATTTTTATAATAACAAAAGGCTGCCTGTTAAACCATATGAAATAAATATGATCATTCTAATACATCATATGGCTGAGAGCTTTGTTAACACCTGAGCATGCATGTTGGCCTTCCTTACACAAGGAAGGCCAACACAAACACAAGGATGTACAAAATGTCTTTGTACATCGTAGCTATTCAATTCCCTTTCAGTGGAACTAAGAGGCTCAAACCTTTTTCTGCATTATGATGCTCAGCGTAACAAAGCGATATCCATGAAAACATGCTCTGCCAATGTTGGAGTTTAACAACTCAAATGTCCTGCACAATGCCCTGATCTCTACCTTCTCCCCCAGCAGCAGTGCCCGATGTCACTGAAGCTCTTGTAGCTGAATGAACACAAATCTGCACAGCAATGCTTCATAATTTAGTGGAAAGCCTTTGTGAAAGAGGATGTTTGTTTTATACAAGTAAATGAGGAATAATATATATAAAGGAACATATAATAGGACATATAAAAGTGCATATGGGGGTTATGGTCAGGTGTCTACAAACAATTGGTCATATCAGAGATTGTGATGTGGGAGAAGAAAGAGAAAGAAAGAAAAAGTGTACAGCAACCAGCGAACTAAATGTTCATAGCTGCTAGAACTAACGTTTTCACTGATGCTCAACAGCAATATACATATATACATAACTATATAGAGCTAAAAGTACACCATATTGTTTATTACAGTCTGATCATTAAACTCTAGTGGTATAAGAAACGTTGAATAAACTGTTATTGAAAAAAAGAACAACAACTTTGATAGAAAGAGGTTTACAAAGGTGTAAAGAGGTCCTGAAAATCATACTTGAGTAAAAGTATAGAGATTTTACTGCAAAAACATTAAGTTGCAAGTTACCAATTCCAATATGACTTGAGTAAAAGTCTGAGAGTATCTGAGCGTTATTTGAACATTAGAGCAGTATTGCATATTGAACGTAGGCTCAAAGACGCACTAGTCCTTAACACCAAGACTCATGTTGTAAAAAAAGCTAAAACCTGTTGAAAAGGTTTTTTTTCCTCAAATTACACATGCAAATTGTACACTTCATGACTACATTAATCAAAATCAACATAACATCCTCTTCAACGTGCCAAAAGATCAACCCAAAAACACAAAGTAATAATGTGAAGTTTTATATTTACAGGTTGTTTTTCTTTTTTTTTAAGATTCACAACACTGTAATCTGTTTGTGTAATTAAACTTCAGCCATCTTCCATCACACCATCTTCACGTCCTGTTCATCTGTTTGGTTGTGTGTCTCTCGCCCTTTTCCATGCTGTCGGTTCCATTACTTACATAACTATAGATGAAGTGGTATTAGATACAATGTCACCGTATTGCCATTTTCAGTGTCGTTTAAAAAGGGGGGGCTTAAAAAGTGGGTTAACTAGATTATTTTTGTATAATGTATAATATCAAACGTCATTCACTTTATGTGCTGTGAGTGTGTTTCTGTAGTGTTGGCTGTAGATGTTGGTGTATAGCGCTGGCAGATTTTCATATAGAATTCTATTGTTTATATGCAGACCAAATGTTACAGTTTACATTTTTCTTCTTTCTTTCTTTTCCACTTGTGTTTTTATTTTCTTTCTCCCAGGATGAAGGATGACAACACCTTATTTTCACAAGTGCAGTATAAGTACAAAAGACTTCTCCGCTCTGCCACACGAAAAGAAGAGTGGTCCCTTGATTCTGTGGGAAAATTGCCGAGAGATGCGAGACTAGGTGACTGAAGAAACATGGAGGGATTCTTTTTTGTGTTTTTTTATTTTATTTCTTGGCTAAATATTTCCTTCTTTATTTTTTATTTTTTTTATTTATTCGCTTTGGCATCGCAAACCTATTGTGGAAGCCGATTTTGCAGAGACCAACTTTTTTGCTGCTGTTTTTTAGACAAGATGGAGAAATATTTATAGATACATTATGCTCAAAGCATGCATATACAGATATACAATTACACATGCAGTCAAACACACCTATCTATCTCATTCTTACACACACGCACACACACACACACAAACTCAAACACACACACATGCTAGCGAAACTACACAAATTTACAAACACAAACCCTTTGCACTTAGGCTGATGCATAAATGCACTGCAGAAACTTCATATTTTGGATACTGGATAATACTGATATCTCTATTTGTAAATCCATATGAATGCACACACATGCACACATACAGATGCAGACACACACACACACACACACACACACACACACACACACACACACACACACACACACACACACACACACACACACACACCAGCCTGCTGCCATTTTGGTTTTCGTGCCTATACAGGTGTTGTAGTCTGTGCCAGGGAAAGCTCTGGAGAGATGGAAATGGAAGTGAAAATGGTAATCCAGGATTATTTTTCATGCATCATTCCTTAGAAAATAGGGACCAAAGGACTACATGCTTTTTAAAAGAATATAAATGTATAAATATATATATATATATATATATATATATATATATATATATATATATATATATATATATATATATATATATATATATATATATATATATATATATATATATATAAATAGACTTATAGTGTGTGTGTGTATATATATATATATATATATATATATATATATATATATATATATATATATATATATATATATATATATATATATATATATATATACACACACACACACACACACATATTTGGCTCTTTCCTTGTAGCTACAAGTACTACAAATATAGATAGCAGTTGTTGACAGAAATAATTAAGTCTGTATCCATTAAGTATCGATTACAAGGACAAAAGAAACAAAAAAGAATAATATAAAAAAGAAAGAGAAGGAGAAAAGGAAAAATAATTAAAGCAAGGCTGACCCCTTGTTCTGGTGGTGGATTATTTGCCCCAGACAGTAGATTATATGTAATGTAGATTCTAAGAGTAGATTTGCCAATTTTTTGCTCTTTTCTTTTTTTTTTTTAATATAAAAAATACTTGAACTTGTAATGAAAAAAAAGCGAGAAAAATCAACAAAAAAAAGAAACACTACAAAAACCGAGAAAAAAAAAAATCTATATCATTGTCTTAATGGCCGCTCGCTCTAGAGGGAAAAAAAAACATATTGGATGGATTATACAGCTCATCCCCGTGTCTTCGACATCATGCCACATTTAACTAACAGATAAAGCAAGTCATCTCAATTTCTTTACCCTGCCATCTGACAGCTACTACGTCTAACTGTGTCAAAAAGGAAACCAGAAAATGGAAGAAGAAGGAAAAAAAAAAGGAAAAAGGACGTAATGGAGTGTCTAAAGTCTGTACTTGACAGGGTGCAGGCTTCCCATAAGCCTTTTTGTTCAAGCGACAATCCACTGTAAAGACCAAGCTACTGGATATGATGTGGACTCTCTTCTTTTCTTTACTTGTTTTTTTTTTTTTTTATTACGACAGGGAGCGCGCTATCTAGACTGATCTCACAGTTACTACTGCAGTGTGTGTGGGGAGGGGGGGTTACAGGGGAGTGGGGTGGGGTTGGATGTGGTCCTTTAAGAGCGGGACTATATAAAACGTATGACGAAGAAGACGACGTGGGAGTTGATAGCTACAGAAACTGCCAAAACGAACCGAACAGATGATAACGACTGCAGTGGCTTTGCGTGCGTCCGTGCGTGCAGGGTGTATGTGTGTGTATGCATGCGTGTGAGAGAAATGAAAATCATTAAAAGTGACAACATGCTCGTTTGAAGAGAAATGACTGAGACAAGGCGAGATGCACAGGTCTACCGAAGCCACTGCAGACTTTAGTGAAGCACTCGAGTTGCTAAGTGCTTTGCAGATATATCCTGAACTTTTGTGGGAAAGGCAAAAAAAAAAAAAGAAGGAAAAAAAGAACTAAAAAAAAACACAAACAAACAAATGCACTCACAGCATTAGCAGCTGAAAGCTTTTAGATGCCATTAAGCTTTGTTGTAATCTGATGTAAATGGAACAGTATTCATACGCTCTCTCTAATGCCACTATAAAACGATAGAACGAACCTGGGAAAGAACGTACGAAAGGCGTTCATCGCTCTACCCAAGCCTGTATTGCACTCAACGGTGATTTTTTTTTTTTTTCTTTTCATTTTGTCAGTTATGTAAAAACAAAAAAAAATGTAACGTAGAAAACATACTCATGACATAATAACGTATCTGGGGCTTTTTGTCCATGATTGTACTCCTATCAACAGTCACAATTTTCTATAAACCTGCAATGCTGCCAACCAACTGATTATTATTATTTTTTTTGTTTTATTTATATATTTTTTTTTTTTGTTATTGTTGTGGTTCCAATTCACACAGAGCAAACTTGTATGAAAACCCATAAATCGTCAACCGTAGCTTTTCTTACAAACATCCGAAAGCGACTACTTGTTCTAAAATCGCTGAAACACCAGGTTTCTCCTGGTAGATTTAGCTTGTGACTTTGACAAACGGTGGGTGACAATAACACTCCTGAATAATTCTAAAATACAAAACGATACCAAACAAAACGAGAAAGGTTTAAAAAAAAAAAAAAAAAAAAAAAAGACCAAACTTGACCTCTGATCTTTAACGCCAGCAGATCAGACCTCACATTTAATCCTTTAAATCCTGGTTAAGAATTTCCAAAGGACCAAAATTGTGGAATTTTTTATCTGCTGCCTCTTCTTTGCTAAATGAAATTTGTCCTTCCGACTCGCTTCCACTGGACTGAATGCAGGAATGAGATTCCTAACCGTGACCTGTCGTCTATCCATTTCTAAAGCCCAAATTCTTATTAGTTATCAAATGTATGATTGGAATCGTGTCTAAAGATATGATGAGATGGTAAACACCTGGGTCAAGCATCACAAAAGTTTAGCAAAAGTAGCATAAATACCTTATCAGGACGCTCTAGAAACGAGAAGTTATTGATCTTTTTTAGAAAAAAAACAACTGACAATCTTTTTTTTTGCTCAATATTCTTTTCCTCTGATTTACCATCCATGCAAATATTTCTTGATTCAATTAAGCCACGAACCTCTGCTGTATCCTGTCCCTATGCCATACAATCAGAACAATTTGCACTAGTTATCACCTCACTCTCTGCCAATGATTTTATTCCATATCTGTACGAGAAAAATGTTGTCTGAATAATACACATCAAAAATGCTTTAAATCATCTTCAACTGATTAGACTGGATTGTTGTCCAATACAATAAACCATAAATAGGATGGACAACTTTGATTTATTTATTTATTTATTTATTTATTTATTTATTTATTTATTTATTTATTTATTTATTTTAACTGGAGGCAGATTTCACAGACATGCCAAAATGTTTTACCTGAAACGCTGATTTCTTTTTTTTTTTTTGTTCCTGAGCGACATATATTTGCCGAATGCCCTCCATCATAATTTTTATCTCAGCACTTAAATGCACTTCTACCTTTTTTTTTACAAAATTACCCATTCATTCAGGTTGTCATGTTTTTTTTTTTCGGTTGCAGCTGTAAATGTGGGAAGTCTGAAAAGCACACATAATATTAAGCACTGAAAGAATAATGGTGAAGCACACTATAAAAGGCTACTTCAATGCCACAAAATGCTGCCCTACTTTGCTTTTTTACAGGTTGCATCAAATTGCCAAGACAGATGTCACTGGATCTTTTATTTATTGTAAAGAAAAAAAAAAAATAATAGGGAAGCATCAATACCAGGAGTTGTATCAGTTGTATCAGTGATTGGTCTGACATTTCATTTAATAATAGCATTCATTTAATAGTAGGCTAAACCTAAAAAGATGACACAAAAATGAACTCAATCTGAACATTTTGTACAAGTAATTTCAAAAGATTGCAAACTTCACCCTGGAAAATAATCAAAAGGAGGTACTATAGCATCGGTAGCACCTTTCTTCAAATACAAGAAACATGTTTATGATGTTGAAATGTTGTCTTTGATAGAAAGCGCACTTAAAGCTGTTCAGAAAGGTGAAGCAGTAAATCTAGCGTGCAGAGTCAAGCATGAGAGCACTTCAGCTCGGCGAGCACTGAGCACTGAGCACTTCTTTTCCCAGTGACGAGCTCTCAGGCTGGCCGCTGTTACGCTTCGCATTAATGATACTGTTTATACACAGTAAACACAGAGCTAGAGAAAAACGTACCATGGTGCCTCTTAGGTATTTACTAAATCTAAATCAGTGAGTATTACAGAAAAATATCTTTATACATGGCATTGATGCATCCCTGGAAAGAAACAATATGCAATGTAGCAGAAAGACACATCAAATTCAATCATTATTATTTATCAGTAGTGTCTGAGGAAGTTTTGGGCTTGTACATGTAAAACGGTATTTAAAAAAACGCTACTGCTATACTGATATACTGGATAATGAGCTTTGAAATGACTGTATTGTTCATTTTTACGTGTGCGTTTTTGGCCTGTATTGCCTTATTTTCTTTTCATTCTATTTAATTTCACACTGAAAAGGTGTAGAGCTGATGAGACACCTTGCCAAGTCCTAAACTGTATTGTGCTGCAAATCAGAGAGCTAAACTGATAATATCTAATAATGAAGAACACTGTTTTAAAAAGTCAGCTGTTATCATGTTAACACATATGGGAGTTTGTTTTGTACCATCTTCGCACACCACCGTCGACCAAATTTCTGCTGGAACATTCCCGAAATGTTTCATGCCCATTAAAAAAAAAGCCAAGCCTCGTGAGCATTTCGTGCCCACCCCCTACTCGCTTCCTCGCCAGTTAGACAGATGTCGCCGTTTTGCATGCCGTTAGGCCGTTTATTCTCAGTGCGAATCATGTTGCTGCAGAGATGAATGTGGGATGAGTTCATCGAGAAGAGGAGGGGGTGACCTGCCAGAAACAGAGCGCCTCATCTCCATCCCCTCCCCTCCCCTCCTGAGGCTTTACTGCTCTCCCTAAAATAGCAGTGATTGTCAAGGAAAGGAAGGCGAAATGTAATTGACTGAAAGTAGAGAGATAATTAAGGAAACCTGTTGGACAGAAGGATGGAAAAAAATGAATGCCTCTCATTTAATAGCTGGTTTAAAAAAAAAACTAGAACTAGAGAGCGAGCTTTTGTCATCGTGTTCAAAAACGAGAGAGAGGATTTAAGGACGGAAGGTGATAGAGGTCCAGTACAGGACCTGCCAAGTTGGAAGTGTGTGTAGCTGCTGCAACTTAAGTGCCACAAGTCCAACTCTAGTACTCAGGGCATCACGTCGAATGATGTCACGGCTTGTGGATGCTTGCAAACAACATGCATATTGGCTATGGCATGTTACAGGAAAATCAGGTTATTTTCTGGCTAGGCAAGGGAGGCTTTGGGTTTCATTTGTTTAGGCATTACAAATGTGTGAGAAAGAGGACAGGGTGATCAGAGAAAGCATGCACTCAGGCTTGACAAAAGAAAATTGATAAATACGTAGGCATCATGTTTGAAAATTGAGAGTAGTAGAGGTGGTCCGGAGAATGTTTTCAATCAGGAGTCGTTGTTACACCTGAAATATCACTCAGTCCCCGAGTTACGATGGATCAACTTACGGTTTTTTGATGACATTAGCGATACGGTAAAATTGTACAAATATTTTACTTATTGTGCAGCAGGAAAATGTAGCAACCTGTGTTCCGCCGTCCACTCACGCGCTCGTCCACGCGCTCACACATGCATACTCAAACATGCACAAACATACATGCATAGATAGATAGATAGATAGATAGATAGATAGATAGATAGATAGATAGATAGATAGATAGATAGATAGATAGATAGATAGATAGATAGATAGATGGTTTATACAAAACAGTACTCTAAATTGATTTGTTTTAATCAATTATGTACTGTAATTTGTTACATTATTAACAAATGACAGTATACTACCCCATAGGGATAAGACTCCTGTGTAGGTTAGACCATGTCTCAACTTCCGATATTTTCAAGTTACGACAGGCTCATCGGAAAACATCTCCATCGTAAGTCGGGGACTACAATTGAATTTACTCCCTCAATGGACCTAAAGTTTCTATTTAAAGATTACTGACATCTAAAAGGACATCTATATTACAGCTAATGGTTTGTGCCAATAGGTTTTATAACCAAGAGTATGTAACAAGCGTAAAAAAACTTTGTATATATGAAAGAAACAATAAAACGATGATCAGATTCCGTCCTCTCCACACCAGGTCTGTATCTGATAATGATCTTTAAATATCACGGATATTTCTAGATTGAATATTGAATTGTATTCCAAAATATTTGCTATTACATTGTATTGCTATAAAGTGAAATGTACTAGGACATTGAAGTAGCGCACAGAAGATGAGGGTTAAATGTAGTGTGTACACACCATACACCAGCGAACAGGCTGCATTAGCATGTGTTTGGTCGTAACCCGCGTCGAGGCCGAGCCCAAACTGTCCTCGTCTCACTTCTATAGCATTCTCTTTATATCCTTTGAAATTTCTGCGAGTCTGCTCTACCCTGGGAACTGTAAATACAACATAGCATATTTTTTAATTCTGTTTCTTCTTTCCAGTTTACATACATGAGAGAAATACTGGGCGAAAATATTTCTGAAGAAAAGATAGATATATAAATATATCTCTATTTCATCAAAGCTGAGAGGGGAAAACTATACACATTTTTATTTAGGTTGAAGTGAATTTTATACTGTTCTATTAATCGATAGATTTTTTGCAAGTTTTATGTGTTTACTCTGTTCCTTCATGTTGTCTTTCAAAATAATCTAGAATGACCTAAATGGTAAAATAATTTGTTCCGTTATGTTTTGAAGTGATTTCGGGTTATGGAGTAACAAAAGTTTTTTTTTTTTTTATTATTCAGCTGAGACAGATAAAGTAAAAGATCACAAATTCATATAAAGATATCTGGGGGAAAAAATGTTTTATGATTTAAGAATATGTCCACGAGTCATTTTTTTATAACAGATATTTGAAATCAGATCTTTGCCTTGGGATCATGGGATCATTATTCAATGCAAAAAGCAAATGTATTTTTTTTTTTTTATAGTTTTGTTTGCTGATTTATGTTTTGTTTTTTTGTCTTTCTTAGGACGACCTATGTAAATTGTATGATAAAAGAAAAAAAAGAAATCATGATTTTATCATAAGGATGCCTGGAAGTTCTATAATATTGTTTTGATCTTAAATGCCTTGAAATCTTTATCCGGCTGGAATCATTACTATTCACAACATCACCTGTGCTGTCTGTTTTGCTTCATTCTGTACTGTTCTGATGTTCTGGTCTAATCACATAAAATTCAGGAGGGAAAAAAAAATCATAATGCATAAACTTGATAGTCGACTTTGAACTCATCTTGCATTTTCATAGCTGTGGATGAAGTCGAGATGTCAGTAGCCGAGAGTGCAGTTAAATAGCTACTCTAATTCACTCTTGTCAGTCGTGTAGATACCAAACTACGAGGGATGGTTTGCCTTAAATCCAGCACTCCCCCCCCCCCCCCCCAAGTGATGCTACCTACACATCGGAAAAACTCCATTCTATGCCAGCATCCATACCTGGTATTGTATCGCTGCCTCTGCATTTGGGCTTTGCAGAGGCCTTTGGCGTTTCAGTGCGACTATAAGGACCAATAACAACAAAAAAAAGTAGTATAGTACATTTGCCAAATTGACTCCGAGGAAAACACGGACGATGTGTTTTCCAGAAGAATTGAATCAATGCATTCCCTGCTTCTCAATCCATGTCTCCTTTTTTCTTGTTTGTCTTATTTATTTATTTTCAATCCAATGTTGGTGGAAATACCTTCATTTTTTAACTTTTCTTTTTTTTCTTGAATACAAAAGCTGTAAAATAGCATTGGCACGAGCCCATTCTCTCTACACATGGGCTGATTTTTTCCCTCATTGCTCCTGAACCGTGTAGCTCTAGATCATTATATTCTCTGCTTAGGCTAAAAATAAAGCACAGTCCTGTAGACCAGTATGGCTCCTTTTTCTTTTCCTTCGTCTGATTGTTTGACTCCGGTGCTGTCTCCTGATTCGGTTGCAAAGTAGTCGGAGCTGTCGGCCTCGGCTCGACGTGGAGCGGCCTTTGGTTTGTAAAAATTGTGGTGGCTTCATTTATTTATATATTTTTTCTTTGTCACTCACATTATACAGAGAATGCGTTTAGCATGTGTCATTGCATTAATTGAGATAATAACGTTAAGCACATCTGAAAACCAAATTAGACGAAAGGGTTGGTAGCAAATTGTTTTAAAAGGGCGATTAATGCATAATAAATGGACGGAAGAGTGGGAGGGGGTTGAAGGGTGAAATTATTAAAGTGAAATAAAACAGTGATTACAGGCATACACACACACACACACACACACACACACACTGGTTTACCATACTATCCTAGTGACAAAACTTCTTATTTTATGTTTACCCTTAAATCACTAAATAATTTGGTATTATTATTGAATCGTTTAGTTTTTGGGTTTTTTTGTTTTTTTTTCTAAAAGCATTTATTCTCGGCCATTAGCCAATTGTCCCTACTAGCTAAAAACTGTCTAATATTTCTATGGGACATTTAGTCCGCACTACAAACCAAATATTTACACACACACACACACACACAAACACACACACATACACACACACACATACACACACACACACACACACACACACACACACACACACACACACACACACACACACACACAGCTTTTTCCTGATATCTTACCAGTTGGAAAACATTTTATTTTGACTGATAATCAATAATAATCAATCCGATTTTGATTTGATTCAACACAATCCGATTTAATATAACGATGGAAAATATGATGCTATTCAATTCAATATGGTACAGATAGTAGTAGAGAACACACTCGTTTCAATCTAAAAAAAAAAATCAATCTACTTATCAAATATTGCTCACAAATTATTGGTCACTTTCTACAAACTAAAAGTATAGCACATCTACTAATGATTACATATAAATAAATTAGTTTCAGCAAATATGTAAAAAAAAAAAATAAAAAGATGCATCACGATACAAATGCCAACTTGTATCCGATGCGTTCTGTTCGATGCATCACATTGTTCAATTTGAATCGGTGAATCTTTCCATCCCCAGTGCTGAACAAAGTACACAAAGCACGTACTTGAGTTAAAGTAGAGAGTCATTAGGTAAAATCTTACTCCAGTAAAAGTAAAAGTGCTCCCTTTAAAATTTCACTTGAGTAAAAGTACTGATGTCTTCAAATTTGCCTTCAAATGTACTTAAGTACCCAAAGTACGATGACTTATCGTGGCTATCATAATATCCTAAAACCTTCTTTTCAACTACTTCTAAAAATTTTGTAAATAAGGACACAGTGGTGGTGGCAAGTTAAAGTCAGGAGTTTCTTAATTTCTAAATAAAAAGTTCTTAAGTTTTCTATAATTTTATTCCTTTCAAAATGTTCTGCTTGCTGTTGAACTGATGCTGTTTGAATCTATTTATAAAACATATATATATATATATATATATATATATATATATATATATATATATATATATATATATATATATATATATATATATATATATATTGCGTATGCACACAAAAACTTTGTAATGCTAGTTTCAGGGAAAAGCAATAACATAGTGATCTGTCTTCTGCTTCCCCTGAGTTGATTCATGTCACCGCCTGTGGGCAACACAATCGAAACCCGCTGCTGATACCCAGTGTGTTAAAGCAGAAAAAACAATGTAGTGTTTGCTTGAAGGGGAAAGGTCAGTGGGAGGAAATTGTACTAAAATTCCCTGTCCCTAAGGTCCCTGACAAAATGTGAAAGGAATATAAATGAAAATTTCCAAGTAAGATTATATTTGCTTTGATATGCATACGCGTGTTAGGAAAAATTGTGTGTTGTCTGTGTTGTCCAAGCTCTGAATCACGTGTATAATCAGTCCAGTGAAAGCAGCGGCAGCTGCTGAAAAGCGTTGCAAATGTCCTGGTTGTGGGACTACCGAGGGTACTCGCGTGTTAGGAAAAATTGTGTGTTGTCTGTGTTGTCCAAGCTCTGAATCACATGTATAATCAGTCCAGTAAAAGCAGCGGCAGCTTCTGAAAAGCGTTGCAAATGTCCTGGTTGTGGGACTACCGAGGGTACTCTAAAGAAATACTCTGATCTCGGGTAGAGGAAGGCACTGGCCAGGCCTGAAGTAAACTCTAGGAAAGAATGGACCACAGAAAGAGCCTGAAGAGCCCCTACTCTCTTGAGAGAGGAGATGGCCAAGAGGAACACAGTCTTAACAGGTATCTCGGTCAAAGGCTCAAAGAGAGGCTCAGAGAGGGCCTCCAAACAATGGCCAAGTCCCATGCAGGCACTCTAGTTTACACCGGAGGCCCCAGCCTCTGGGTGATGCAGAGAAAGCATGTCACCAACATGTTCTTACCCACGGACTGCCCCACGAGGAGGGCATGACAGGCTGCAATGACAGACACGTAAACCTTCAGGGTGGACAGAGCCAACACTTTGGCAAACTGTTCTTGAAGGAATTCCAGCACTAAACCATCTGAGCATTTAACTGGGTCTAGGCGTTGTTGTTCACACCATGCAGTGAACAGACGCCACCTTGCAGCATATAGCATCCTCGTGGAGGGAGCTCTGGATTGAAGAATGGTCTCTACTACCTTGGTGGAGAGACCGGAGGCTATCTCTCTGCCTGAGATTAAAGAACACTACTGAGAGTAAGCTGGGAGGGTGTTCGAGAAGGGCTACCAAGTCCACAAAATAATGGCCTGCCCGGCCACCATGGAGCCACTAGGAGGAGACGGACTTTGTCTCGGTGAACTCTCTCCAGAACTCCCGGGAGCAGCACAACAGGGGGAAAGGTGTACAGTTTAAACCTTGGCCGTGCCCGTACAATGGCATCCAGCCCTAGAGGGGCTGTAGGTTTTGGGTAAAACATCTCCTGAAATGCAATCAGGTCCACCTGAGTTCTGCAAAATTGTTCCCGGATTTGTTTCACCACCTCGGCATGGAGCCACCATTCCCGGGCCTCGGTCCTTGCCTTGAGGGGGCGTCTGGACAAACATTTCTGATGCAGCTCGGGTTCCTGAAGGGGCTGAATGCCCAGTCTGATAGCATGTAACCAACCGATCTTTAGCTATGCACTGTAGTTGTTATCAGAAATAGAGCAAGAAAATCTATGGCTGAAACATTGCCTGCCATATATATTTACACGTCTATTGTTGGTTGGTGCTGTATTTTTATTATTCCTGTGTGAAGTTAGTTTGATACTCTGATACTTTTCTAACTAAAAGTAATGCTAAACCAAAATATGTTAGCAAAGGAATTTTCGAACTTTAAAGGTTAGAATTTCACAACAAAGCAAGTCTTAGACATAACTGAAGATCTTAATTATACATTCTAATTCTAGCATGCTTACTGGCATGCTTACTAGAAATTTGAAAGAATATTTCTGGCAAGTTTTTCTTTTCTTTTTATTTTTTTACAGTGTAGCCCAGAGTTTTATCTCTGCCAATTGTCCCTAAATTCTTCAAAGCAAAAATTATTGGTAGGCATGTTTTATACTTTCTAAATCTCAAATTTTCCATAGCAAAAGTGTTGACGTTTGGATAATTCTTCATATGCATATCCTGGAATAACAAGAGTTTCTAAATAAATGGCAATCAGAAACCGAGAGACTTGAGCATTGACCAAAGCCTCTCGATCCTTTTGATCCTATTATGTATGACAAAAGTGTAATCAATATCCAATCAGAAGTTGAATTCTGTGTCATACAAGGCTGCTTATTGTCAGGGGTGGAGTTGCCGTGGCAACAGCCCAGGTGTGGCAGATCTTGGGCAGGGTGCTTATTGAAGGAGGTTCGGAAAGAAAGGCCAATCAAGGGATAAAGAAAAGTGTGGGGATAATAAAGTGAGAAATGTGAAAGAAGCAGATCCATAAAGAAGACTGCAGATATGGTGTATATATCACGCTGATATACATCCTAACCTGTTTAGAGCCTCATGCAGGCCTTGAAACTTTGCATGAAACTGGTTTTACATCAGAACAATTGCAAATAGTAATAGAATTCTCTCATTGTGAGCTGAGATCAGCAGTCATGGGAGACATAATGTCAACTTGGTAACAGCCTACAACAAAATTTGCGCAATGCCAGAAATGATTTATTAGAGTTTGAGCACTGCTGCTTATCTGGAAGCCGAAAATGGAAAGGCAACAAAAAAACTATTAAAATCTTATGGGGAAAGATACAAAAAAACAAAAAACAAAACAAACGGTGGTCACAATGGCAAAATCAACTTCCTGTTTTTCAGATGTTTTGAGTGTTTTGCCAGCAGATTATTAGTGTTAGTAATTTTATCTGGATTTACTGTTGGAGGATCGAGGCTGTAGTATCTGTTAGTTACTCATGTCAATCAAAAGCCATTAGTCAAGTCAACATTTACATTTGGCAGACACCCTTATTCATTTATCTCATTCATACAACTGGGCAGCTATAGGGTTAAGGGCCGTGTTCAGGGTGACAGATTGGTGTGGCTTGGATTTGAACTCATCGCCTTCAAATCCAAAAGTCTAATACCTTAGCCACTAAGCCATCACTTGCCTCACTGTTAAGTCAAATGACGTCAAGTGGCTTTTACTGTAATTTCAGCTATATACAGTATACAGTACACAGTAAAATAAAACAATGTTCACCCGGACCATGATGCTGCGATAAACAACATAAAGTCTATGCATGCAAACATCAATGCGAACAGCACAACACAATGAGACAATAAACAATGACAGTGCAGCATCAACTAGTACTGTAAATGTGCTTTAGTGCAAGGCAATTGTCTTTATAATAATAAATACTGTACATGTAAATATTGATCGTTTAGTAGAATAACAGCACAATTTTTTACATTTCGGAATGAGATTTTTACTAGTAATAGCTAGTGGCAAATGTCAAACTCATCATTGGATGAATATTATAGTTATTATAGTATAACGGCAGAAGAAACCTTTTCATATTTTTCCATAGCATTTCAGTAAACATCAGTTAATATGTATTTTGTTTATTTGTAACTTTGCTAAAGGTTTATTAACAGTTTGTAAATGTTAAGTAATGTAGAAAATAATGTAAATAAATAATGAATATTATATTGTATATACTATAATTTTTTAAAGAAGTAAATATTATAAAAATTTCAAAAGCCTGTGCTGTTTGTTAGTTTTGAAGCAATATATAAATATAAGAAATCCTCTTTCTCAGTCGGCTTAGTAATATTTCATATGGCTCATGTTTCCCCTTCGGATTTATGTGATTTCTCATGCATAGTTTCCATAAATACAAAAATACTATCGGAGTGAATGCACTGCTCCCTTTTTTCATACTCAATCTCCTTTTCATCTCATTGTGATTCAGAGGATGATAAAAGTATAATAATGAAATATGGGGCCAATGATTCGGGTGGCGCGCGGAACACCTGAGTCGCTGGAAAACGATGTCATCATACCAGATAACGACCTCTGTGGAGCGGCGGGCAGACGAGTCGACGGCGCGAAGGTTGACCTTTTGTCCGTTCTGATCATCTGTTTTGTGGCACGTCGAAAGAGAAACTGCTAAGCTCCTGCAAGGAGATGCACTGTCAGTGTGTTCACACTCAACTAACCTTTGTGTGCTCAGTCAATGATGAGAAGCTGAGCATCAGTAACCAATTAACCCCCCGGTTAATGGATCATTACGGTTTGCTGTCAATCCGGGCGTTCAGGGCACTGGTCAAGTGAGTGTTAAGTGAAAGTGGACGCATGAATCTCCTTGAAGGATAAAATGAGCTGCTTTACCCTACCAGTAAGAACAAACTGAATACCAAAGCTTTGAGTTCTGTAGTGCTTTAGAGTAAATTGAAATTTTAGTCATTTATCATGTTGATTTAAAGTCACATTTTCTCTATTATACTCTGATCATGCTGCAGTTTTCAAAGAGTGAGCAGAACTTGTAGCTTATGCATCTGAACACTATCAAGGCACAAAGATCAGTGCAGTGGAAAGTTTTGTAATTAACAACTAAAGGACGCAACATCAGAGGACAAGCAAAAACTATATATATTACTAACACTAGAAAAAAACACAGAAATGACCAAATATATAAACAGAATTATTTGAACATTTAAAAAAAATCAGTTATGATTAAATAAAAGTTATTAGATAATAAATAAATAAGGAAGTAAAAAAATGAATAATTGTTCACCGATACATTGTTTTCTTTTTTCTTTTCTTTTTTTCCCATATAATTTATTTATTATACTTTATTATTTAATGCCCCCCCCAACACAGACACAAACCACAACCTGTTTCCTCTCTATATATTGCCACAGGAAATCCCAGAGAAACAAGTAACAACCAGAACAAATTAGAAAAGGAAGCAAAGGTTAAATCCGCTCAGTGGGACATGTTCCCATAAAAAAATAAAAAATAGGCCTTGCTAATTACATATGCTGAAAAAAATGTTTTTAATTAATCCTTGTCAGGGAACAAATGAGAAATTCATTATCGTACCCTGCTTTTTTTTTCTACCAAATAGAATTTTGTTTTCTTCTTGGGCAACAACACACAACGCTGGCTTTTGAAGATTCTGTGCCAACTGCTTTAAAATCCCTCCCACCCTGTGGAATTTAAACTGCAGAATCTCTGGCTAAATATGCCCCCTACAGCATCACATTCATCTCACCCTGCCATTGCGGATCGAGGAGTTTGAACAAAGAAAAAGAGGGCACACCGTCACACACCGCCCTGAGCTGGATGATGCAAGCACGAGGCAAGGTCTTCTCTCTCTCTCTCTCTCTCTCCCTCTCTCTCTCTCTCTCTCTCTCTCTTTCTCTCTCTCTCTCTCTTTCTCTCTCTCTCTCTCTCTCTCTCTCTCTCTCTCTCTCTCTCTCTCTCTCTCTCTCTCTCTCTCTCTCTCTCTCTCTCTCTCTCTCTCTCTCTCTCTCTCTCTCTCTCTTTCTCTCTTGTTCTTTTTACTGCTTCACCACAGGAGTGAAATGAGTGAGGACGCTCAGTAATGCTCCGCTCAACGGCCAGAACAAAACCATCATACCTATTTTTCTTCCTGCAACACCGAGACCACCCCCAAAAAAAAAAGAAAGAAGAGAACCAAGCTATTAAATCTGATTTGAAAAAGACACTTGTTACTTCTGCTTTATCTTCTGCTTTTTTCTTTTATGGAAAAACTCCTTTCTTTTTATAGTGGGTCCTACAATATATTTTATTACACCACTATAAATTACTTTTCTATTATTTTACATAAGTCTCGATGGAACTTGATTTGTATCTTAGCAACCTGCTCGGCGCGACAAAAAGCGAGGTGTGAGAAGCTACTTATTAACTTGTTGCTATGACTACAGTGGTGGGCAATAAAGTGCTAAGATGTGTTTAACCCTTTGCTTAAGGCTTTCCGCTTTTTGCCACCAGCTCAAAAAAACGCTCACACATCATTCCGGCAGTGTCAGAAAGGAGAGCTGAGAGTGTTTGAACTCTTCCTCTTGCCAGGTTTTCTCCTTTTATGTCCAGTTGCATGAAGCGTGCAGCTACAGGAGAAAATGCTGATCCTCTTCCACTTCGACTCGATGCGACTTAATTATATTTCATTATCTGTATACGGTAGACTTATGGACTGCGTAGGATGCTTATTAGCTAGCAGAGTGCAGATTTTTACAGAAAATATGTTAATGCACTGCATTGTTAATGCACAACAATGGGCAATTATCATTGGACAATTATTGAAGTAAACTCCAAAGCTGAACAGGTTCCATAATAACCTTCATTAACATTTGATCTACAGTGGCATTCAGGATAAATTTTTTCTGATCAGCATGTTGATCGGTTTTTAGTTTTTTGGATTACCCACAATGCCATTCGAATACTAATTGATCTATGGGACCAGTGCAGCAGCACTTTAATCCTTTCATCCATCCAGCAATCTCACTTCCTTATCTTCATCACATTTTACATTTGCCCAAACAGAATCTTACAAACCTTCAATATTTCTAATACCGCCATAAGCATATTCTCAAAAACCACTAACTAGCTTGTCTTAGTTTGCTAAAAAGCTGGATTGCAGGTTGGATCTTTAAGTCCAACATTTGCACCAACATCTCTATTCTTGCTACAGCGGAATTTTTCATTATTATGACATCACTGGTAAATGTTGAGAGATCAAAAAGTCTTTTGCTCTTTTGTTTATAGGAGCAAAGACTGGCCATAATGCTTAAAATAATGTTTTCCCAGTACTAAACATCATTATAATTGGGCTACAAATCTTATCAGTGTTGCAAACAACCATTACCAGGAATCTCCTGATCTCACACCTGATCTCACAGAAAGGATGGAAATATTAATATCACCGATATTTCAATATAAACATACACTATATAGACAAAGCTTTGTGGGAACCTGACCATAAGGCTTGTATGTGGAACATCTTATTTCAAATTTAGTCCGCTTTTGCTGTTGAAATAACTACCGCACTTCTGGGAAGATTTTAGAGTGTGCTTGTGGAGATTTGTACTCATTTATCCACAAGGGTCTTGTCAAGCCATTTACTGATGTAGGTCAGGTGAGGAAGCCTGGGGTGCATCAAGATTTTCCACTCCATCCCATGTAATCTATATCTTCATGGAGCTGGCTTTTTGCACAGGGGCATTGTCATGGTTTGGGTCTCCTAGCTCAAGTTTTATGTTACTGCATTCAAAGACATCCTGTTCAATTAGTGTCTCCAACATTGTGCCTTCAAAAGTTTAGAGAAGAAGCATGGCTGGAAAGTCCGATGTCTCAATAACTTTTATCCATATAATTGTTTTTAATGTGGAGTTTTCTTTTGAGTGTGACAGTAAAGCAGCTAAGTTGCAATCTCCTGCTTTAACACTTATACAGTAGAATTCACACTTCACTTGGGATGCATAGAAAGTGGCTTGTACAAGTCAGGTTTTATAGAAGCAGTGCATTTTGAGTTGGATTTACAGCAACAACATGCAGCACCTGGACTCAAAGAACAGAAATATTTTTGTATTAAAGAAATTTGTCTTCTGAGACAATTCTAGAATATTAGGTGCCTAATCAGTGATGTTTTCTACTCAGGAGACAATTCTGTAATATTTAGGGTAAAGAGTCTCCAGTTCCAGCAGACTGCTTTCTACCAGATGAAAGACAGAAGAGGTCATGTTTTCCAGCTTCTCACAAGTTATAGTGAGAAAAGAGGTGTTGAGGGAACAAAGCTGCTTTAGTGTCAGTGTTAAAAGGGAATAAACTGGTTTTACTGGTGAATAACTGTGGAATGAAATGAATAAAACACTGCAGGAAATGTTGATGTAGAAAAAATAATGAACATTATTTATTTCATCTTTTTATGTCCCATGCATAGATTTTCAAATAATTTACTATACATTCGGGCTAGGTAAGATTTGCACTTGATATTAAAGCTGCCACACTCACATTTTCATATTTCCTCAGTGTCACTTGGGAAAATATAATAAAAGTAAATCATTTCTTGTCAACTCAAATGCTGATGTTTTAGTGGGTTCACTTATCAGTCAATAAACCATCTATACAAAAAATAGCAAATGTACAAGACAGTTGAGGAAAGTGTTGCTGTAGTTCTGTGGTTGAGGTTTTGGGTTACTGAACAGAATGTTGTGGATTCAAGCCCCAGTATCACTAAGCTGCCACGCTTGATCCCTTTAGCAAGGCTCGTAACCCCTGTGCTCCAGGGGTGCTGTATCATGGCTGCACTCTTACCCCAGCTTCCTAACACCCTGGGGATATCGAAGAAAGAATTTCACTGGGGTGTAATGAATATTAAGCACCTTTACCTTTACATGTGCATCATGCTTTAAGAGTCAAGGCATCTCACAGATCCTTTCAACGTAAAATGAACTCCACAGACCCTCTCAGTAAATAATAATTATCATGAACATAATCCTGCTTAAATAACTGCCTTTTTATTGACACTTTAATGCTTTTTTTCTGAACACTGAACAGATACTGGAATTATTTATAGAGCAATCTGGTTTATTTGTTAGTGTTTGTTAAATTTTTGAGATTTGAAATTATGTTTACATTTACTTTAATGCCATTTAACACACCGACCTTATCCAGAGTGACTTACAACTGAGCAGGGGAGGTATAAGGGCCTTGCTCAAGGGCCCAGCAGTGGCAGCTTGGTGGTGGTGGGATTTAAACTTGTGACCTTCCGATCCAAAGTCCAACGTCTTAACCACTGAGATACCACCTTACACATCCCTATGTTGGTTCATTGTTGGTTAATTAGTTTATTTGAACAGTCAAACAGATCAATAAATAATAAAGTATCATTGATAATGGTGAAATGTGGTTTCACTAAGCAAACTCAAAAGAATCAAACAAATGAATGAGAAACAAACAAACAAACAAGTAAATAAATATTAATTTTGAGAGCAACTGCTATCAGAACGTTCGATTATTCAATATACAAACATTTGAAACGGTACAATCATTTCAAATTTCATGCTGAATGTGTTTTCATTTTGTATGAAAGCTTCGTTTCCATATGGAGCATGAACATTTCAGAGCACAGCCTTGGGATAAGACACATTGTTTCTTGAATACGACTGCGCTTGTATGAGAAAAGTTCATTGAACTCCACAGCAATTTCTTTTTTACAAAAGTAATCATAGACAGAGAGAAGAGGAAGTAGGTGATGGTAAAATGCAGCAACAAAAGTTTGATGAGGGAGCAAACAGACACTTGCCCCTGGAGGAAAGGCAAGGAAAAGGAGACTTAAGCAAATGTAACCATAAAAAAGCTACGACTATTTTTATTATGTGTGTGTGAGTGGGGGGGTGTACATATGTTCATAATACATATGGAATCATATAAGGAATATATACTCATTAAATTGTTTGATCTACAGCACGAAAGCTATAAGAATATGATGCAGGTGTGTGAGTCACAATAGAACAGGAAATTGAAGTTTATTCTTGTCTGGTTGTCTTTTGTGCCATGTGCTTTTTTCGTCAACAAAAATGAGGTAGGAATAAGTTTATAAATCTGTTAAAAGAAAGCAACATTGATATAAATGCAACTGGTATGTCGGAGATAAAAGTACTGCAGCTAGATAGAGTTTGTGCTTATAAATGCTAATCACAAAATACAGCCTTGTGCAGTAAAAAAGAATAACTCAGTGCAACAGAGAACCAAAACCAGAAATGCTGCTTCATTAAACATATCAACAGATAACAAATAACAGCACAGCAAAAGAGCAGGGATCAGAGAGACATATTCACACAGGGTTTTGTATTGTTTCTCTTGATTTTTAACTTTTCATCCTTCTGCAAACAAATTATATAAATAAAATAATGTCCAACAAAACTAAGGATTATCTCTTTTTTATATAAACCATATACCACCTCCTTCGTTCATTCTTCCACATCCACATGAAAGAATTTAGATGTGGAAGAATGAACTCATTCCTGGCGTTTCTTTTTTTCATCCTCTTTTGCCCCTCATCTCTCTTTCTCATTTGCTCTTAGTGCCCTGCCATCATGAAGGACCTTGTGGCCTCCCACATAGCCACGATGTGAAGAGGGGTCCGTAGCTTGGCAACGCACCTAGCAACCGTTTCTCGTAACCATGGATTATAACCTGTTGCCAAGGGAGACAGAGATTGGGGATTGATTTTCAAGGATGAAGTTTGGAGAGAAGAGTAGAAGAGAATAAAATAGAAAACAATAGAAAAGCGTTTAATAATTATATCATTACAGCACTAAAGACTCATAATAGTTCATTTTCAGGCAAAGAAAACCTTTGCTTTTTTTTTTTTTTAACCCTCATATTATATATTACAAATAATATAATTTATATTTATTGTTAATTGACTTAATGCACACTATTTGTTATTTGCTTACTAACTGCATTATATTTATTTAACTAGTTATTTTTTGCTTAGTATAGATATTCTCATATCATATATATATCATATATAATGACATATATACTTATGGTTAATCTTTCCAGGTTGATGGGTAGCAACATTTGCATGTCTAAGATTACTGCTGACTTCTTTCCTCCTTGGCGTGTGTGAACACATCTATAGTATTGTGTTAACACATGGAATGCTCCAGACAAGCAAACTGCTAAAACTTAGGCTTTAATAGAGGTACTCATGCTTGCAGATGAACAGATAATCAAGGACATTCAATGAGCATCACTTAGCTGCCTCTTAAATCATATGGAAGCGGCAAAGGTGGACTTAGTTTTTTATTTTTCAAAGAATGACGGTGTTAAATGTCATGTGTTGTTCAAAGAGATGTACATTTATTAATGCTGAACAAAAACGTTTTTTTTTTTTTTTATGTTTTTAAAATCTTTATACGTTTAGATCTTTATGCCTGTTTTTTGTGTGAAAAAAAAAAAAAGCAATGATCTATTTACAATTTATTTCCACAATTAGATCGTTTGGGCATTGCTTGTATTTCGTTTTTATTATACAATTTATTACAATGCAGCCCAAACTGTATTTTGCTGTGTTTGTTTGTTTGTTTGTTTTACACCGCACTTGATTTCTATTTCTAATTTGTGTTCCTGTGGAGAGACTCTGGCCTTAGCATGACCCTGTCATGGATAAAGCACTTACTAAAGACATATGAATGACAGCTCACTCACGTTCCTTTTTTCATGTCTTTATCTTTTTTTCTTTGACTTTCAGCACAAACCCAGGCTCCAGTTTTGACAACTTTTAAAGCTAAATGTAGGCTTCAAAGTTTGCGAGTTGAAATAAAAAGGGTTCCTCTGCTTTTCAGCGATTCAGATACACACAAATACATGCATCTTTTTTATTTTACCTTGCTGTCAATTCTTTTTATCTATTATATCACAGAAACCTGGTAAAGATGTAAACAATTTTTTACGATTTTTTTTTTTTTTTAAACACTTAAAAATTCCTCATTTTAAATCTACTGAGCCTGAGACTGTATTTCTTCCATTTCTCTATATATAGTAGATAAAGTGAATTTGATTAGTGGTTGTATTTATTTTCACAATCATTTTGCTTTTTTATAAAAAAATATTTTAATTTTGAAGATAATCCTATTTAAGAAGTAATTTACATTTTCATCTAAAATCCATCTAAAGTTATTCATAGTTTAAATACACTACAAGATCAAGCTTTTTGTTGCTGTTTTATAAATATGGCTAATCTTATGATAGATGGGGAAATTGGCAGAACCTCTTTCTTTATATTGTCCAACACACACACACACACACACACACACACACACACACACACACACACACTCACACACACTCAACCTTTCTAGCCAGCATTTGCTCCATCTTTATCCTTCGCTTGTTAATGACTGCTATTACACACCAAGAGCCAACAAACTGGTTATTACCAAAACATCCACTCACGCTGGAACTCGATGACACCACACATGTGGACAAGCCTGTAGTCTGGTCAGTGCAAATGAAAACCTACAGTTCCCAAGACTGTCACTTGTGCAGGCTCTCACTGCAGGTCTAATGACAGTCTGCCAACACAAACGCACAACAATTCAGCACTAATGGCCTTGGAAAATCGGCATGACACAATCGGCATGACACAAGCTGTATTTTTTATAAATGTTTTCATGTTTAATTTAACGTCATTCTATTGTGTATTATTTTTATTTTTTATTATTTTTATTATTACATTTTGTGCATATATGTTTACTTTAAAGAATACCTACACAAGATACATTTATAAGAATATTAACCTTTAATTTTACATCGCTGATTATTATTGAGTTACTCAGAAATTAACATTACACGTTGATTGTTCCTTTAATTGCACAATTTTTGAGTTACCAACTTTATCCACAAAAAAAAAATCGCGATTTACTAATGCACAGTCGCCACCTTGAGGACATTATAGTGTAAGTACAGTCCCCACATACTTGAAGTACATTATAAGAATAAAGGTTTGTGGACACCTGACAATAAGATTTGGAAGTGCTATTTAAACATGCTATTCCATGTTTTGTCCCCATTTGTTATTATAATAACCTCCACCCTTCTGGGAAGATGTTCCACTAGATGTTGGAGTGTGCTTATTCAGCTACAAGGACGTTAGTAAAGACAGGTACTGATGTAGGTGAGGTGAAGAGGCCTGGGGTGCAGTCACAGGTGTTCAGTAGTGGAGCAGGAGATATTCCACTGAGCCTTTGAAAGTTGATCTTCATGGAGCAGGATCAGTACCAAGATCTAATTCACAACACAAGGTGTTCCATTATATATATATATATATATATATATATATATATATATATATATATATATATATATATATATATATATATATATATATATATATATATATATATAGGGGAAAGTAACACAGTAAAACGGCTTAAAAATATTCTCAAGGCTGGTTCAAGAAACTTTAGACACAACATTTGAGTTTTCCTTTATCCAGAGCAGCTTGGTGGTGATTGGATTTCAAGCCATGACCTTCTGATCATAAGTCCCACATCTTATCTATTGAGCTACCACCTAAAAATCTTGCAAATAATAAAGAAACTTTGTTTTTCTCATATTTGTGGTATTAGTATAGGGGAAGAACCATGTAAAGGGTATGATGGACAGATGTATGTGTGTGATGTACAGTATCTTAGCATGTCTGTGTGTGTGTGTGTGTGTGTGTGTGTGTGTGTGTGTGTGTGTGTGTGTGTGTGTGTGTGTGTGTGTGTGTGTGTGTGTATAACTGTATCTAAGCATGCATGTCTGTGTGAGGGGGTAAGAGAGAGAGAGAGATGTAATTGTATCTCTGTGTGTGTGTGTGTGTGTGTGTGTGTGTGTGTGTGTGTGTGTGTGTGTGTGTGTGTGTGTGTGTGTGTGTGTGTGTGTGTGTGTGTGTATAACTGTATCTAAGCATGCATGTCTGTGTGAGGGGGTAAGAGAGAGAGAGATGTAATTGTATCTCTCTCTCTCTGTGTGTGTGTGTGTGTGTGTGTGTGTGTGTGTGTGTGTGTGTGTGTGTGTGTGTGTGTGTGTGTGTGTGTGTGTGTGTGTGTATAACTGTATCTAAGCATGCATGTCTGTGTGAGGGGGTAAGAGAGAGAGAGATGTAATTGTATCTCTCTCTCTCTCTGTGTGTGTGTGTGTGTGTGTGTGTGTGTGTGTGTGTGTGTGTGTGTGTGTGTGTGTGTGTGTGTGTGTGTGTGTGTATAACTGTATCTAAGCATGCATGTCTGTGTGAGGGGGTAAGAGAGAGAGAGATGTAATTGTATCTCTGTGTGTGTGTGTGTGTGTGTGTGTGTGT